>NC_140963.1:43081568-43251568 GCF_056783735.1 Eptatretus burgeri
ATATATATATATATATAGACCTACATATATATATATATAGACCTACATATATATATATATATATATATATATATATATATATATATATATATATATATATATATATATGTAGTTCTATATATAAATATATGTAGGTCTATATGTATATATATATATATATATATATATATATATATATATATATATATATATATATATATATATATATATATATATATATATACCTACATATATATATATATATATATATATATATATATATATATAGACCTACATATATATATATATATATATAGATAGATATATATATATATATATATATATATATATATATATATATATATATATATATATATATATATATATATAGAACTACATATATATATATATATATATATATATATATATATATATATATATATATATATATAGAACTACATATATATATATATATATATATATATATATATATATATATATACATATAGACCTACATATATTTATATATAGAACTACATATATTTATATATAGAACTACATATATTTATATATAGATATATATATATATATAGACCTACATATATATATATATGTAGATAGAACTACATATATATATATATATATATATATATATATATATATATATATATATATATATATATATATAGACCTACATATATATATATATATATATATATATATATATATATATATATATATATATATATATATATATATATATATATATATATATATATATAGACCTACATATATATATATATATATATATATATATATATATATATATATATATATATATATATATATATATAGAACTACATATATTTATATATAGAACTACATATATTTATATATAGACCTACATATATATATATATATATATATATATATATATATATATATATATACATATATATATATATATATATTTACATATAGAACTACATATATTTATATATAGAACTACATATATTTATATATAGACCTACATATATTTATATATAGACCTACATATATTTATATATAGACCTACATATATTTATATATATATATATATATATATATATATATATATATATATATATATATATTGTTGCGGATTCGTGCCCGCCGGCGTGCGGACGGCCACGTATCTCGAATCGCGGCACGTCGCCCACCGGACGGACAATCCAGTCGTGACCCTCTCGGACTAACGCCGGGAACTAGTCACGGGTGGACCTTTCGGTCTCACTGCGATCGTGCCAATCGGCCCCCGCGTGGGATAGGGTTGCTCGCCAAATTCGACCTACCTAAGTACCCACAAGGAGGGTAGACCGGGCGATCGCACCTCGCCGCAGGTCGACTTCGGACACGGGCCACTTTAAGCGACCCGTTCCGTACTATCGGGATAACCGAGCGGTGTTATTCGTCGGCCTCGACGGTTCGATTAATTATCGGGCGTTTTAGCCCACGACCAACCCTTTACGTGAAGCAAGATGGAGATTCAATGAAAGAAAAGACGAAGCGAAGCGGGAAAACAGTTCAACATAACTCACATTTATTTCGCGATGAACGGGAAGCACACATATACAATTACACCAAACGCACATGTAAAAGGAGAAGAAACACAATATTACACAAAAAGCAAATATAAAAGAGAAACACAATGCAGAGCTATCTGACTACCGAGCACACGGCAACACTTATACAATTTTACTTCACAGATGGCGCTGACAACACAGATACCCAAAGCAAAAGGAAAAGAACCACCCTCCAGGATGAGGGGGGTCGGCGGGCCTGGGGCCGAGACCGTGTCGGGCCTACCCGTCTGATGATGAGACGCAAAGTGGCGGTGGCGCCTCAACTCCGCGGGCCTCGCGGACAGTGTCTGGTAGGGGGTGGGAAAGGGGCCCCCTTGTCGCACTATCTCAGCGCGGGGGGAAAACAGGAGGGGGTTGTTGATGCTCGGGGGGGAGGAGGATATCACCCTGTCTCGGGTCCCGCGACGAGCGTCTCCACCACGACCTCGGTCGCGCCGCCGGCCTCTCCCTCCGCAGCTCCCCGACTCCGACGCGAGCACCCCCTCGATCGCCTTCGCCGCCGCCACCTCTCCACAGCTCCGTCCTCTTCACTCTGACTACTACCACTTCTTCCCAGCTCCACCGACAACTCCCAACCGCGAACTCGAACTCTTGACTTCTCCCCTCCGAACTGCCTGTTTAGCGAGCGCGGCCGTTTATATCCCCCGTGGCCTCGCTCCCCCACCTTTGACCCTTTACCTCCGACCCTTCACCTCTAACTGGCTCCCCATTGGACCGAGGAAAAGTGGGCGTGAATGCTTTTTGATCCATGAATTTGCATATAGCGACCTCACTCCAACGCCCTGGAGGCGGGGCCAAATCGCCCCACGCTCTCCGATAGGACGGAACAGAAGTGGGCGTGAGTCGTTTTTGATCCGTTTTTCTCGGAAAGTCTGTGATGTTTCTGAACACGCTGCTCGGTGCGCGCCCTGCACGAGTCCAGTATCGGTGCCCACAAGTGGCGCAAGAATGGTGGTGATGCGATGGTGGCGAGTTGTGACGGTAAAGGTCGTGGCTGTTGTTGTGAAGCGGCGTTGTGGTTGGTGGTTGTTGTTGTGAAGCGGCGTTGTGGTTGGTGGTTGTTGTGAAGCGGCGTTGTGGTTGGTGGTTGTTGTGTGATGGCTGTTGAGACGTGGTTGGTGGTGGTAGTAATGGCGGCTGGTCCAAAATATAGTAAAGAACAACGGCTATCTAAAAGGGTCGCAGCCCGCATAAATGACATTTATTCCCTCTAAACAACGGGTTTGGGCCTAACTACACATATGCTTACAGAGATATCTCACCTAAGGGACCTGAATGGTGGTTTGTGAATTTCGTCAACCACAACAATATATATATATATATATATATATATATACCTATATATATATATATATATCTATATATCTATATACCCATATATATATATATATATATATATATATATATATATATATATATATATATATATACATATATATATACCTATATATATATATATATATATACCTATATATATATATATATATATATATATATATATATATATATACCTATATATATATATATACCTATATATATATATACCTATATATATATATATATATATATATATATATATATATATATATATATATATATATATATATATATATATATATATATATATACATATATATATATATATATATATATATATATATATATATACATATATATATATACATATATATATATACATATATATATATATATATATATATATATATATATATATATATATATATATATATATATATATATATATATATATATATATATATATATATATACATATATATATATATATATATATATATATATATATATATATATATATATATTAATATTTCGGCACGCCCCTTTTTTTGTTCCCCCATCAGATTTTTGTTACTGCATGAAATGAAACAAGCTTTGACATATATAGTAATGATATTATTGTCTTCCTTAAGAGGCCCCTCAAAATTCGTTTTGATGATTATGGTAGTTAAACAGTTAAAAAAAACTCCATTTGCAAAATGAGAGGAATTATTGCACAAAAAAGAAATAAAAAGGTTACCCATTTTTTAGAGGACCACTAAGATGAGTTCAGCTCATAGAATCACGCTGCATTTGGGGAGAAAACAGTTGAGTTCATACCTGACTAATTTGCACTTTCCATGTGCCGTAGTTTCTTCACAAAACCATGACTTTCTGACTCAGTTCAAAGTATTTCTTTGCTTTTTTTTTGCCGTTTTGAAATTTTCATCGACCGATACCCGCTGCCCAGCCGGCCCGACTGCCAACAAAGTATCGCCCGGTCAGTTACGGTTAAACCCAAAATCATGATCATCGTTTTAGTGTGGAGGTGAGTACTGACAGTGTACTTGGGTCTTTTCCGGGTGGGTGCGGGATTGAGCACGTGCACATAAAAATCTCGGGTCTCCACATAGTGGCGTACAGGCTTAAGTCGTACTTCTGTTTACTCCCTTAGAAAATCACAGAACTATCCGATCGACATGCTGTTAACAGTTTCAGAATCAGCTAAATTCTACAACATATGAATATGAAGACGAAACTGATCCGGCCTTTTGGATCACTTTAAAGTAGGGTGCCCTATAATTTTAATGCGCTCTTTGGATCCGCTGGAACTCTCGAATGGTACACGTTGTGTGGTCACTAAACTATGTGGTAATGTCATCGAAGTGGAGCTACTGCGGGACAGTCGAAGGGGAAAACCTGAATGATAATCAATGGATAAAAATGATATAATATATTGTTTAAAATGGATTCATGCTATCTGTCTTTTACCATATGTTGCCAGTGACGCCCCTCGAAGACGGGCACCTTTACTTGTGTGTGTGTGTGTGTGTGTGTGTGTGTGTGTGTGTGTGTGTGTGTGTGTGTGTGTGTGTGTGTATGTATATATATATATATATATATATATATATATATATATATATATATATATATATATATATATATATATCTATATATATATATATATATATATATATATATATATATATATATATATATATATATATATATATATATATATATATATATATATATATATATACATACATATACAGGGTGTCCCTAAAAAAGGACATCATTTGAAACGTGAATGTCTCCAACGCATATTGACGTATTTGATTGACGTCTTCCGGATGACCACAGAACTTACTGAACGTGTTTCTAACTAAGAGCTACCATATAATGGCGTATTGGCAGCGTTTAGGGGAATTGCTATATAAAAATGGGCTTCACAGGAGGAACCCGTCAGTGTTTCAGACTCTATGGTGAGTAGATGTCCATGTCAGTAGTATCAGTAGTAGTAGTAGGTAAGCGTGTCAGTAGTCGTAGTAGTAGTAGTAGTAGTAGTAGTAGTAGTAGTAGTAGTAGTAGTAGTAGTAGTAGTAGTAGTAGTAGTAGTAGTAGTAGTAGTTCAGCGTGCTCTTAACGTATACAAAACTTACCCATACCGTATTCGACGTGTGACAGCGTATTCGGCAAATTTTTCACACGTTGGCATACGCTGGCTAAAACGTCAAGGTGTGACAGGGCATGACGGTGATGTTGACACTTCGATCTCTAGTGCGGTTATGATTTAAATCGTTGAGCGGCAGCCTATTAATAGCCGACACCACATGATCGTCGGTGATACGCTGCCCCACGCTATGCATACGTTAGACTATCATTGGGCATACATTGTGAACGCCGACAACACGTTAAGCATTCGTTGGTATAAGTTATCTATAAGTTATCGAACCGTTCTGTGTACATTACTAATACGTTATGCTTACGTCCAACTCATTATGAATACGCCAAAAACTGAAAAAAAACATCACTAGTTCAGCGTACGCCAGCGTTTTACATGCATTTTGATACGTTGCCATACGCTGGCTAAAACGTCAAGGTGTGACAGGGCCCGAAACAAGAGATTGCATCTCCACACACGTAAAGTGCAACCTTTAGAACCGAGAACTTCCCCAGTAGATGGATTGGATGTGGTGGGGCAATCCCCTGGCCTTCACAGTTTCCCGATGTGATGCCTTGAGACCTCTTCTTGTAGGGGTCTATCAGAGATTGTTTTTCCAAATTTCTGTTGCTGACAATGGAATGGTTCATGCAAGGATAACCAATTGCATCGGCAGTAGGACGAGGGATACATTGGCCTACATGTGGTTCAAAGGGGATAACCGCTTGGATGTATAATGTGCCACTAAAGGTGCACATGCTGCGGGTGCACTGAAGAACCCGATACATTTTATGAATTTTGTGTCAAAATTCAAAAAATACGCATCATTATATCTCTTTTGGTTTGGTTGTAATTAAATTTAAAAACTGGAGCAAGACTTTGTGGACAGCCTGTACTTCATTCCTAAACCTAAAATTATCTTCATGTAGTCCATGGTAAGTTTACCCAATCCAATGTTTTCAATAAATCAATATAATAAGTTGTTAAACTCATTTTACTCTTCTTTTTTTGGTGCCAGGTGTATACCAACAACTCGAGACATTCCTTATTGAACCTCCGATATTTAAGCTCTTTCTGCTGGCGCAAGAATAAAAGGCTGCCTTTTTTTTTCTTTTTCTATCATGGTATTTTTTTACCCAAAGCTAGTTGAAAATAAATGTGAAAAAATGGAACAAGTGCATCCAGATAGACAGCTTAACCTGAACCTTCTGGCCACATGTGACATCGTAATTACCATGTGTTTTTATGCTTCGCAATATAACATGTCATGTGATAATAAATGTGGTTATTTGCATACCTCATGGGATTTTGAATGTGTTTTAAAAGAAAACTATCCAAATACCTGTACATGAGAGGAGATGGCTCATAACTGCTAAAACATGAACACTGAATTAACAGCCCAAATAAATCCTAATCCACTCAACAAAACCTAAATTGGCAGACTTGAAATGGGAAATGCTTCACTGTGTATTAAAACTGGAGCTGTTGCTTTAGCAAAGGTACGATCAAAGATTACAAGGCCAAAAAGTGACGAAAAATAAATCCCAGTCATCGTTGTCGTTCATATGCAGCACATGGCTGCGGGTTAGCACAAGTTTTGCAGGGGCATGGTGGTGCCGCTGATGCAGTGCTCCCGTTTGGTTCGGGAAGGAACTTGAAATTTGGCCAAGGTGCCGGCAATAGCTCACCTCGTCTTCCCGAAGGACACCGTGGGATATTTAACGTCCGTCAACAAATGCCATCAGACAGGACACCCAGTTTAATGTCCATCCCAGTGACAGCACACACATTGAGAAGTTTCCCCTGCATGCTAAATACCAGGATGATGGTATATACGTGGGCCAAGATTTACACACAAGCTGGACAGCTCAGATTCGAGGGCGCATACCTCTCGGCTATCCTACCAGCCCACAATTACAGTGAATAATTGAGAATAAGCAATATAGCTAATTTCCTGATTCAAGTTAATGGTTCACTGCGGAGAAAAAAGTTAGTTTAATAATTCGTTTTGGCTGAAGTTGTAAAGTTGGAAATGAGGAGAAGCAGAAGCAAAGCAAAGAAAAAAAAAAACAAGAAAAAGAGCAATTAGAGATTGCAGACCCTTGCCAGGACTTGTTTTGTGTGTTGTATTTTGTGTGGCATTTGTGTACTGGTGTGTTACATAATTAACTAAAAGGGCACTCGGTGGAGCGCGTACCTCTGCAAGGAATGCCTGATCCACGAGAACATATCGGGCCCAATACATTTTTGAAATATCATGTTATACAGAACTCCATAGTTTTTGGCCCAATCTCTCATTGGTGAAGAATCACTTTAAAAATTATAGTACTCGGATCCAGATCCAGATCTTCACCAAAATCTAATCAGATTGTCCTTGTCACACAACCCAACCTGTCCACAAAATTTCATGCAGTTTCATCCACAATTTTTTGAGACATCCTGTGCACAAACAAACAGACAGAAAGGGGTGAAAACAGAACCTCCTTCACCTTTGGTGACAGAGGTGATAAGAGACATAATTAGAACTGTCACTTTATAAATGCTGGCAGTGATGACTGTTTTAGCCATTTCAGAGAAGATTTTTGAAGGTTTTTTTTTTTTAATGTTGTGGCTGTCTGCTGAATTACCTGACCGATGACATCATCAATTAGTTTTTTTTTGTGGACCATTTCATCCCTCAATGACCCACAACATTTTTAATACTGTTCAGATTTAGCGTTCTACATTTGCAATTTGGACGTTAAAATGAAGGCATCTCTCTCTGACGTCATAAAAATTATAATCATTCCCCATGAGGAGTACTTACTTGCTCTATGTGCCAACTTCAATGTTTTCCTTGGTGCGGTTTCAGAGAAACAGACGTCCAAGGTTTGTTACATTTTTAGCAGCGTCTCTCGTAGAGAACGCTGCTTCTAAGAACGCAGAACGTTCTTCTCCTTCTTCTTCTTCTTCTTCTTCTTCTTTTTAAGATAAAAACTTTATATTCAGACTCAGCTCTTTAATATACATAATCCGGATCTCCTTAAATACTAAGCACTTGTACACATCCTCACATTGACGGTGCCTTTTGAGAGCGTCTATCATGAACTTTCAAATATATTCGGACATTTGCTTTAAAGCTTCGAAAAGTTCACGTTACTATTTAAAGATTATTCCATTTAATGCATTGTAAATTCGTAAATACACTATATTTCGTAAATACGTAAATACACTATGACGGGTCTCGCTATTGGCTTAATGAAGGCACGTGACGAAATATCGGAAGTTTTTTTTAATTTTTTTTTAGCCGACAAAACCTTTAGGACGCTGCTCTTGGACACATTTCTCCTTGTTTCAACATGACTGCCACACCACGTGACCTATGACGTCATAATTATCAATATAACATTCAACACGATTAGTCGTACCAATAGTGAAAATTTCGTCTCAATCTGACAAGCGGTTGTGGAGAAAAACACAAAAGTTCTGTGTGGACAAACAAACAGACAAATAAACAAACGGACCCAAATGCAATACCCTCTCCTTTGGTGTGGGTAACAAAGAGAAGCAGAAGAGGTAAAACATTTGGGTAAAGGGGTTTGGGATGTGGTGAGGGAATGATTAAAGAAAAGTGTCATCAATTTATATCTCCCGTGAATGTATATAAGGATTCAATTATTAATTCAGTCTTCTGGTTGCATTATTATTTTCGGATTTCTATGCATCCATTGCGGTATCTCGGAGAGTATGAAAGGAATTTGGCCAAGGAAAGAGCTTACTAGTTTCGTCTTGCGTTTGAAGACTTGTGACTTTCTCCGTTGGCTGATGCAGGTTTGATACCTATGGCTGCACACTCCCGCTAACTCATACTTAGCAATCATGGTGAGTATGCCAAACACTCCTCAACGCAAATTGACAGAGGTGAAAATTTTACTTTCTCTTTTTTTAAACCAACACACATTGGCATACTTTTTCAAAAGGCCCAGTGGGATCAAAGACATCTGCAAACATGCTGGACGAACGAGCATTCTTAACCAGACCACCAGCCTTAGAAAGTATACTATTTGACTCAACATCACAATTTAGTCCATAAAAAACGTAATCAACAAAAGTCTTACTCAATAACAATTAAAAATTATGGTACTTAGTATTTACCACAAAAATAACCCCTGAAAGGTACACTTCTTTGCTTAGCCTGCAAAAACCACTGACTGGTTCTACTGCTGCCCCATCAGTGCTAATATCCTCCATGGTAATAATTTAATTATCTAGAAGCTGTTGTTTGACCACAATATAACTGGATACTTTAAAACTGGAGCAGGTCCATTTCTCAGAGAGTAGGTGGGGGTGGTGAGGGAGGGCTCTTTTGTGGGAGTGAGGCAAAGCTTTACAGAAAGGCAACACATTATCTCATAGAACAGCTGAGAAAGAGGAAACAGCATCTCAAGGGAGCATGCACGGTCAGTGGGAAGAACAGGACACGAAAGAGCAAATGATTGCCAAGAGGAAAGCGAGCAGAGGCAGGTAAGGTAATCACATAAAATAAATATAATAAAAGGTAGCGTCAATTGTGGTGTCAAAGCAACAACTTATCAAATACCTAAAAGTTCCTAAAATCATTAAATCCCTAAATATACAAGCGGAACCCAAAATAAAGCATTGATCAGCGTTCATAAGCAAATTGCTCATCAATTTGCATCCTTAAAACAAAACACCAAGAAGTTCAACCTTTGCATCAAAATAAATCTAGAAGGAAAGGTTCACTGAAGCAAAGTCAAAGCATGAACACATGCTTCTTTCACATTCATGACTTATTCTTACAACTTTTACCTTCTTTCTTAAAGATTCACTTGATATCTTAAAATGCTTATGCCCACCATTTACTTAGGCCTAGGTCACATTTGCCACGGCGGCCGTGGGGTCTCCAAAATCTGCAGCCACGAGCAATTATACGGCGGCCGCAGCATTTCCACGGTCACACAATGAAGCAGTCATATGTTTTTATTTTTTGGGGAGCCACACGGTGTATTTATAAATTGTGGAGACGAAAACGTGGGGGTGCCATACGGTCTTTGATTTGATTTCGCACGGTGACCTTAGGGCGTTCCTGTGGCGGCCATAGAATTTTCAAGGCAGACGCAAGGTGCCCGCAAGGCGACCGCAGGGGGGCCCGAAGGGGGGGCCCTAAGCCAAACGTGCGGCCAGACGGACGACAACGAGTGGGTATATATACCAGTTCTTTTTTTTACTGAAATAAAAATATACCAGTATATATAACTGAATATACTATAACTATAATATACCGTGGTGCCCCCAGAATCCGAACGCCCCATTGTTTGAACAAATTGGAATCCGAACAATTTTTTCGAGAAAATTTTGCCCTAAAAACCTAATACATTTTTAAAAAAACCGAACACAACGTGGCGTTCATGTTTGTTCACGTGTCTCACCCACCTGTTCGAGCCGCATCTTCGCGTTTTGTTCATTCAGTTTGTCGGTGGAAGTCCTTGTGAAAGCATCTCTCGTGTGTCGATCGATGCTTTAGGCCTCAGTCACATTTGCTCTACGGCAAGGATACAACGGCCGTACGCCCTCTGAATTGACAGAAACGTGCGGCGGCCGCAGAGAAACTGAGGTGGCCTCAGGGTGGCCCTACGGCATATGGCTATATTTTACAGGTCGTAAGGTCGCCGTGGAATTATAATGCGGAGTTATAACTTTTTTCATTTCTACGTTCGCTGTAGAAATTCGACAAGCCGAAACAAAAGAACTGGTAAAAAAAAAAAAAATTAACCCATTCGTTACCGTCCGTCTGGCCGCACGTTCGGCTTAGGTTCCCCCTGCGGTCGCCTTGCGGGCACCTTGCGTCTGCCTTCAAAATTCTATGGCCGCCGCAGGAACGCCCTTAGGGCACCGTGCGACATCAAATCAAAGACCGTACGGCACACCCATGTTTTCGGTCTCCACAATTTAGAAATATGCCGTGTGGCTACCCAAAAAATAACAAGGACAAATGTGTCCAAGAGCAGCGTCCAAAACCTAAAGGTTTTGTCGGCTAAAAAAATAAAAAAATTTTTAAAAACAACAACAACAACAACAACAACAACAACAACAACAACAACAACAACAACAACAACTTCCGATATTTCGTCACGTGCCTTCATTAAGCCAATAGCGAAACCAGTCATAATGTATTTACGTATTTAGGATATATCGTGTATTTACGAAATATATAATGTATTTACGAAATTACAATACGAGAAATGGAATAATCTTGAAATCGTAACGTCAACTTTTCGAAACATTAAAGCAAACGTCCGAATATATTTAAAAGTTCATGATAGACGCTCTCAAAAGGCACCGTCTATGTGAGGATTGTTGTAGTAATCAACAATAGACCTTTTCGATCGGCTTTATTCTCACAAAACCCATACGCATATCTACAACAACATAAATATACATAGGGTAAGAATAACAAAATACAACAACTAGTATACATAACACTGAAGGCAAATACCACATACACATCACATAATAACGAAGTTCAACTCCATACTCTAACACCAATTACATTCCTTTGAGTACATTATTCTTCATATAGTATATAACATACTAACTGTTCCAGCTTGACTTTCCACGGAGTACGTGGTATACGTGTCAACACCAACCATTGACCTTCATATACAGTGCTGCCACATCCGTCCAATTACCGTTGCCGCGAATTACAGTATGGCACTTTATTATCACAACAAGGATGTGTAAATGTGCTCAGTATTTAAGGCGATCCGGATCTTGTACATACAAGAGCCGAGTCCGAGAAGGAGAAGAAGGAGAAGGAGAAGAAGGAGAAGGAGAAGAAGGAGAAGGAGAAGGAGAAGGAGAAGAAGAAGGAGAAGGAGGAGAAGGAGAAGGAGAAGGAGGAGAAGGAGAAGGAGGAGAAGGAGAAGGAGAAGGAGGAGAAGAAGGAGAAGGAGGAGGAGGAGAAGGAGGAGGAGAAGAAGGAGGAGAAGGAGAAGGAGAAGGAGGAGAAGGAGAAGGAGAAGGAGAAGGAGAAGGAGAAGGAGAAGGAGAAGGAGAAGGAGGAGAAGGAGGAGGAGGAGAAAGAGGAGGACGAGGAGGAGGAGGAGGAGGAGGAGAAGGAGGAGGAGGAGGAGAAGGAGGAGGAGGAGGAGAAGGAGGAGGAGGAGAAAGAGGAGGAGAAGGAGGAGGAGGAGAAGGAGGAGGAGAAGAAAGAGGAGGAGGAGGAGGAGGAGGAGGAGAAGGAGGAGGAGGAGGAGGAGGAGAAGAAAAAGAAGGAGGAGAAGGAGAAGAAGGAGAAGGAGGAGAAGGAGGAGAAGGAGAAGGACGAGAAGGAGGAGAAGGAGGAGAAGAAGAAGAAGAAGAAGAAGAAGAAGAAGAAGAAGAAGAAGAAGAAGATAAAGAAGAAGAAGAAGAAGCCGAGCTCTCTATGAGCAGCGTTCGCTACGCGAGACGCTGCTAAAAACATTTGTGACTGCTTCATTGTGTGACCGTGGAAATACTGCGGCCGCTTTATAATCGCGAGTGCCCGTACATTTTGTAGACCCTCCGGCCGCCGAGCCAAATGTGACTTCCGCCTTACCTCGTGTTTTCACCTTCATTTGTGATGTTTGTTTTTTTAATCATCTTGTGTTTTCATTAATAACAAAAAAAGCAATCCAATCACGTGGTGTGACAGACTGTCGGGCAAGGATTGAATTTCACAGCAAAACCAGTTGTAATTTGGAATATCCATGATTACGTCAGCCCGATGCGTTTGATGAAAGTGATTGTGGTTCTGCGAGCATCATGTTTGATGAGCTGCCCTGGGGGCAGCGCTCTCGCAGAGTGCGCGAGCGATCGGAACCCAGGCCGGAGCACGATCCTGTGTGAATCTTTGGATGTGGTGATTGTACCAGTTTACATACAATACACCACCACCGAAGGTCATTTACTCATCTTATTTTATCTTAAACATGGGTAATTTCAGTTTAAAGTGTCTTGAAAGTGGGTTTTCTTTGGGTCCACGAACGGATTAATTCACTCCATTATTTCTTATTGGGAACATATTTTTGGAATCCGAACTTTTTGCAATCCGAAGAGCCTCCTGGAACGAATTAAATTGGGATTCTGGGGGCACCACGGTATAGGCGAACACCTATACTCTGATCTCTAGCGGTAGCGCACCGTCAATGCAGACTCCCAGAGGCCATACGTAGGTGCACGGCGGGCGTAGGGGAACCGTGCGTCAACCGTGCGTCGACCCTGCGTTACCCGCAAGTAGTCACACAGACCGCAAGGCCACCGTACGGCGACTGTGGAAATAGTGCGGCCGCCGTAATTTTTTGGGGGTTGGGAAAATTCATATTGAGAAGAGCTTACGGCAGCCGCATGAATAACACAAGCCCACCGTACGCCCTACGTACGGTCGACGTGGAACACATCTACGTCATAGCTTGGCTTGTCGAATTACTACGGCGAACGTAGAAATGAAAAAAGTTATAACTCCGCGCTATAATTCCACGGCACCCCTACAGCCTGTAAAATATGGCCAAATGGTGGCGTAGGGCCTCCCTGAGGCCACCTCAGTTTCTCTGCAGCCGCCGCACGTTTCTGTCAATTCAGAGGGCGTACGGCCGCCGTATCCTCGCCGTAGAGCAAATGTGACCTAGGCCTTACTGCTGATAATGTAAGATGCAACAATAATATATATTGTACTTTGTAAATATTTTGGAATCAGCTGCTCACTTGTAATCATATTTAAATCCTCTTATTGCTTTCACATCAGTAATATTCTCACCAATGACACACACTTGATTTTCAATGATTTAGGACCATTGGAAGAATGACCTCAAGCCCAGAGTCAAATGCAGTTAGACCTTGTTGTGGGATGTCTGGACATACCCAACTGGTTTTCATTTAATTTTCCTCCAACCCAACTGGACCTCCACTTTCATTTCTCCAATGGTGCGGTCTTTCGGCTTTTACAGGTCATGACAAATTTTCCTTTCAAAATCTCGTTCCGCTGTTTCAGTAGAATCCCCTGTCCATCTCATTCACCAATTTCTTGCAAGCGCAGGCTAGCCACCAGATAATTTGTCAAAATTTTTTTTACAGCCAAGCTGATAGGCAGTTGGCAGTTTTCTCTCAACACCATGGATCAGTCAGGGCTTTATTCTGCTTTCATTGCTGACGATTACTAGGTCTGGATCCACAACAGACAACCCTTCTTCCTGCAGTTAATTCCCTGTCATCGACACCATTTGGGAGAATTATCTTGACCAGGGATAATGGAGACCTGTGCCGAGTATAACTGCTGCCAATTTTCACTTGCTTTCATGGCTGGGAAAGATGAATACTAACAACGTTATACTTTTAGGAAATCTTCAGAACGAGGGAAAAAGGGCATTTTTTCCTTGTGAAGTCCCAGCAACAAAAAAATTACCATCTCTATTCACTCTACGCATAAATAAAACCTCAAAAATCTCTGTTTTTAAAGACTAAGTGATGGTTCACTTTGCTATCCATGTGCACTTTGTTTCTGTCATGATCAACGCAGAATTTGTATTGTGCAAAACAATACATAATGCACTGAAAATGAAAGTTCTTGTTGAGAACAAACATCAACTTCATCCTGTATAAAATATTAAAAGTATTTATTTCTCTTATCTCACCCCCGATCATGAACAATCAGATCGTTTTCCATTTCGGTCATTCAACTCGACATACGAATTCAGATGATCAATGTAGAAGTTCACCAGTGTCCTTAAATACGATGGGAAGGTCACGAGTGTTTATACGCACATCTCCCATGTGCTTGACCCAATCTGGCACCAGGCCCTATACCTGCCAGGTTTTCTGCTAATGACATCCACGACTCTTTACAGTCTTGGCTGCTTGATTTCCTCTGTGTGCCCAAACGTTGTGTCAAACCTGATGGCATCATCTTTTTTCGAACTTTAATTAGACATCAATGTCCCTCCGGGTAGAGTTTTCTCTTTCTGATTTACCTCAAAAGCATGCATGTTTCCTTCGGCAATGCCGTTCTCACATTGCTAATTGGCTTGAGGTGTAAGATAGAATGAAGTGTTCTATAAATAAATCTGGCAATTTACGATTATCTTTGATTGAATGTTTTGGACAGCCTTACAATCCTGCAATGACTAGTTGTAAATCTGGCCATAATCAGAGTGGTCTTCGTCTCTGAACCTGAACTTTAAACTGATGATGACGATCACGAGAGGAAGAGGTATAACTGTCGTATTTCAAGTGACTTTTATATCGATGTACAAACAGTATTAAAAATGCAGACATGGATCCACATAGTTTTCCAAAATATGCTACACACTCACACTACTGTGAGACAAAGGTCTGTGCAATGTCAGAAAGAAAGAAAAACTAGAACAGCACTCAGTAAGTATAGTGCATACCTCTGCCAGGCTGAATAGTTTACATTTTGTATCCCACTGATAGGTCATATCTGTATCTAGATCTCCACCAAAATCGAATAAATTCATCCTTTTCATGCTCCCAACCTGTCCACCAAGTTTCATCTGAATCCATCAATAACTTTTTGAGATATCCTGCTATATATCGTTTTTTGACCCAATCTCGCAATGGTGAACAGTCACTTAAAAAATTATTGGATCCGGATCCAGATGTTCACCAAAATCTAATCAATTCATCCTTGTCACCGATTCAACGTATCCACCAAGTTTTGTCAGACTCTGTCTACAACTCTTTGAGATATCCTGCTCACAGACAGACAGACGAACAGATGTGAAAACCTTCGGTGGTGGAGGTAAAGATCAATAACACTTCAAAAAAGATCAGTACTGCACATATTTTTCATCAAAAAAGATCAAAAAGATCAGTATACAACCACTTCTGCAAATCCGAAGAGCATCTTTAAAATTTTGATCACACATGTTATGTCTTAAAGGATCAAACGGTTGATGGGTTGAAGGTGCCAGGTGTATGCTGAACTGTGGTTGGGGAATAACAGGCTTCCTGATCTCTGTAATGAGCTCTGTCTTCATGCTCATGCAAGCTGGTCTTTCAGCTGATGTTGGTGTGCAGAAAAATTTCCATGTCATTTTATTGGACATCTTCAGGTTCTTTATTGTTTTGATAAATTGCTCTGAGTTAATGGTTATACTGCAGGGTTTGACTTCAATGAACTTGACACCTTGAGCATCTCGAAGAAAATCAGTTACCAAGGCTGCTGTAGGTTAGATCTTGTGTTTTCTTTGACAATGACACTGCCAGTAATCAGCACGTTTATTCAGGGCCACACTCGATTCCTCGTTACCTGTATAAGAAAAAATGGTAAGAGCAAATTGGCTTTGAGCTGTCGAGTCGAGATTTTCATTCTTGACCTGAATATAAACGGTAAGGCTGTTTTTTTTTACAGGCAAGGCATTGCATCCACTATGTTGTTAACCTGGGAACCTATCCTGGTTCACTTGCAAAACTGGTGGTCATTAAAGATCCGACAGTGTCTTCTACAAAGAATATATATATATATATATATATATATATATATATATATATATATATATATATATGTATTTTTTATACATATATAGTCTATATATATAGTATATATATATATATATATATAGTATATATATATATATATATATATATATACATATACATATATATACATATATATATATATATATATATATATACATATATATACATATACATATATATATACATATATATACATATATATACATATACATATATATATATATATATATATATATATATATATACATAAATACATATATATATATATATATATATATATATATATATATATATATATATATATATATATATATATATATATATATATATATATATATATATATATATATACATATATATACATATATATACATATATATATATATATATATATATATATATATATATATATATATATATATATATATATACATATATATACATATATATATATATATATATATATATATATATATATATATATATATATATATATATACATATATATACATATATATATATATATATATATATATATATATATATATATATATATATACATATATACACACAAACACACAGACATGGCAGAAGGAAATAGACACTTTATTTCATCTGCATAAAGCAAGTTTTACTCAGTGATTTATCCTGCTATTCAACTATTTATTTGCAGAAACAAGTTCCTGGGTCATGTCTGACAATAAACTCTGCCTCAAACCCAAGTGGCACATGACCTTTGCAATTTTCAGAGGACGAATTGTTAGCAAAACGGAAGGTGGAGTCAGCCAGTGTCAGATAGCTCAGATCCTGGTAATTGCACTTTCTACGGTCAATCGGGTGATTGTGCAATTCACCAGCGAGGGCAAGGAATCCACAGCTTCCCGTTCAGGTCGATTTGGGCCCTCAGAAAGGTGTCTTTGAGCTGTCAAGCGGTCCATTGAGAAAACTCCCCGTTGTATGGCAGCAGATGTTGCAGAGGAGGTCCAAGTTAGCACACGAACTGCCGTGCGGTACCTTCATCAACTGAGCTACATTGGGAGAGCAGCTTGGAGAAAACCTCTTCCTCAACCAGCCAGCATTCAAAGGAGAAAGAAGTGGGCTGAAGAGATGGCCACCAGACCCTTGGAGTTTTGGCAAACTATTTTTTTTTCAGATGAGTCCCAATTTGCTCAATTTTCTGACAGTACATGCGTATGGATCTGGAGACTTCCCAGTCAAGAGTTTTCTATGAACCGATTACAGCCAAATGTCAAATACAGTGCTTTTTCAGTGATGGTGTGGGGAGCAATCTGGAGCTCTGGTCAGTCAGAGCTTGTGGAGTGTTGGCAACATCAACACGACACACATTTCTATCCTTGAGGATGGAGTCTTCCTGTCTTCTCCACTGGTCAGATGGTCAAAAACAACTCTCTGTTCATTGAAGATGGAGCTCCATGCCACACTGCAAAAAAGACCAAAGAATGGCAGGACACAAATGGGATCAAGCAACTTCCATGGCCTAGTCAGTTTCCTGACCATAATCCCATTGAACACCTCTAGGCCATATTGGATCGAGCTTTGCAGAAAAAGTCTAGGAAACCAACATCATGGACAGAATTGCTAACCCATTTGTGTGAAGCCTGGGCAGAAATTGCACAAGAGAAAATTTTGGAACTCGTTAGTTCTATGCCTGAAATTGTAAAAGCATTAAAATCTGCAAATGGCAAGTTGACAAAATACTAGTGTGTGTATTAAAATGGATCAAATGTTCTTCAAATGTTAAATAAATAAATTCTTTTAAAATCATGGTGTGTATTTACTTCTGTCATGTCTCTGTATACATACATATATATATATATATATATATATATATATATATATATATATATATATATATATATATATATATATATATATATACTATATCATTGTCCCCAATAACCTGAGTCAAATTTCTAATGTGCAAGGGCACGACATTGGAGGTACAGCCGCATCTCAGTAATGATGCAGCCAATGAGCCAAATTCATAAATGAATCCTGCCCGGTTCAACACGCATTCATGAACAATGATAACGACTCTGTTCGTGACAATGGGAGAAAGGAAAACCTCATTTACCCGCTTTCGGTAATAGGTACAAACTACCTTTCATTCTGGTTTCTTTGTCGCCATGAGTCAGTCAGAATTTAGTGAACATTTACTTGAGACAGCTGAATATTTCCCATTTGCAAAAGCAATAGGTTTCCATGTGTACCAATGAACATATTTACTAAAATAATATATGGCATTTACTTTTTGGGTAATCCCAATGGCACGTTTTTTTTGCTCTTATATCTTAAATCCTGAACATGGATGTATTTCTTCGAATTTTTTTGATGCTGCGGACTTCAAATATTTTTGTCTACAATGTCAAGGCTCATGGAGGAGCAAGAACAAAGAACAGATCAGGATGCAACAGAACAAAAGGAACAGTCAAAAGAGAGGCGAGGAAACACCGATAGCAGGGTGGAAGAACAAAATAGAGGGAGACTTGGAGAAATAAGGGATATGGAGAACAAATGACAGTTCAGAGAGGATGCATGGGGTGAACAAGATGGATACAGCTGCAAACCTTAAGGAAGGAATAACTGGAAACTTGGAAATAGGTGGGATTATGATTTTGGACGGAGGGTGATCTGAGGTAGTGAACAGCTGTCTTGCAGAGATGGAGGGAAGGAGATTGAATATTGGTTGGAATGCAAGAACACTCTGTTCTTTCACCTATGCTTTTAGTTTAACCAAAATACTTCCTTTGGTGATCAATAAAAACTATGTGAAGAGAGATACACAAATGGTTGCAAATACAGCCGTAATCAAAAGTTGAAGATATCCATACTTTTAATTGACTACAAAAATCCTGTCCCGTTTGGAGCAGCCTGAGAGATGGGGTAAATATATTTTGTGCTATGGCTTATAATCCCCCACTGTCTCCAGCAGGAGTCAGTTAACCACTTGCACTGTGCCATGTGTGCAGGTGAAAATCGTAAGTCATCTCCCCACATACACTATCTACTATACCTACAAGGCTTTCATCCACAGTTTCATGGAGTACTGTTCTGTCCTCTGGGCTGAAGCCCCTGTTCACACCTTGCTCAGCTTGACAAGGTGGACACCAAGGCCTTCAAGATTATTGGAATGTCCCATGACGAAGCTGAGTCTATGGGCCTATCACTTTCCCACTACAGACAGGTCAGTGGTCTCTCTGTCTTCCACCACCTCTTTCTAATTTTGCACTCTCTCCCATTTCCCTGAACTCCCCCCCCCCCCCATTGTTTCTGCAGTGTGAACGTGGTCCTCTATTAACCCCTTTCTGGTGTAACTCTTAAAATCCATAATCACTGCTCACCTCCACTCATTCATTCCTATTTTTTCCCACCTGTGGAACCAACTTCCACATTCTCTTCAATCTCATCCTTCCCTCCAAGTCTTCAAGACAGATATTCACCATCATCTCTGATCAACCCCCCCCCCATACAAAACCATGATCTTTTCTTTCCCTGATAATCATCCCCACCCACCACAATACCCAAACCATCCTTCCAAATTTTTTTTTCCCAGCATTTGCAGTTTTTCCTTCCAAACACTTTGCTTCTGTTTCAATTTTGTCCTCACCCATGCATTCCCACCCCACCCCTACAACTCATTCCTCCTCACACCCATTATTTGTCCAAGTCTCCCTCTCTTTTGTCCTTTCATATTGTTATTCATGATGTTTCTCCCCTCTCTCCACTGACATTGATTTTGCTCCATTGCTTCCTGATCTGTTCAGTGTACTTGCTCTTTCACGAGCCTTGACCACATACATATAAATTGTTATGGATTACGGACCCACTGCTTGACCTCTGACCCTGAACCCGCCACATAACTCTGCAGCCCAATGGGTTGTTAAGCAACCATGGATGCCGGTGGAGATAATTAGGTCTGAGAAGGTCCTCATACCCAGTGTCCTGATCCCTATTGGTGATCCAATGACCTCAACTGCATCAATGTGCTCTCAACGTCTACCTGTCTACTTATTACATACAGCCGAGCAAACCATGGTTAATCTTGGCTATCCCCTATGGGAGCAAATCACACAATAATTACATATACACTATGTCAGACCAATGAAGGAAAAGGACAACCGGGCAGGTTTGAAAGCACAGTTTCCCAAAGCAATAAAGCAATAACCTCTCCTTCAAACATGTATTTACAAGAATGATCAGGGCATGTACTTACAAGAACAATCAAGGCCCATATTGCAAGCAGGCAAACATTCATAAGCAAGGAAAGACACAGGAGAAAAGAAGTTACCCTTAGTACATAAGACAATTACACAATCTTACTTATTACTCGGCACAAGAGACAGGCATGCCATTAATGATCTGGGAAAGTAGACAGAAAGATGAGAAGATTAGAGGAAGACCGGGGTATGGTTGTGACACACGACTCGCCTGTGTCGGGCGCAATTGAAGGGCAAGATTGGTGGGGGTACTGGGGGATATGGGAAGTTTCGTTGCAGTGTGTGATTTAAGCCTGGTGTTGGCTTAGTGGCTCGGGCGGCGGCTTGGGATCCCAGGATCCTGAGTTCAAGCCCCGTTGGGCCGCTGAATTAATACGCCAGAGGGTTGACTCAGCCTGTCATCCTTCCGAGGTCTGCAAAATGAGCACCAGTGTACTGGTAAGGGGACACTGCATCAGCGGCAAAAAGCCGCGTCCAACCAATGATGCGACCAGCAGCCACAGGCTGCACTCGATAGCCAGTGTGTGATTGGAATGCAGTGTGAAGTGATTGTAACCACCGGATTCAACAGTTCCTGTGCGACTGTCTGCTCTTGGACTCTCGTGGCAGCTCTCTCATCAGGCAGAGACTCATCGAGGTGCAGCGCATGTAAATGTCAGCTTGTTCAGGCAGTGTGTCATGCAAGCATGGTCGTAACAAGGCAGCCTTTCTCCAGCAGCTATGCTTGCAATGTGGCTTTCTCTCTTGCCTGGCAGCTGTGTTCCTCGGTGGCTCATTTCTCAGAAAGTTGGAGAATTGCATGAAGCCTTGCTAAACCCACACAATGCATTTCCCCCATCCCCTAGACAACAGGAAAGGGACCGATCTGAGCACACATATAAATTAAACAACTAACTCAGGGTGCACCATATGTTGAATGCAACTCCGTGAGGTCTGTTCTCCACAACTGCAACAATATGTATTATATGGATGTATGAATGTACCAAAGTGTGTTTATGTGTGTGTGTGTGTATATATATATATATATATATATATATATATATATATATATATATATATATATATATATATATATATATATATATATATATATATATATATTGTTGCGGATTCGCGCCCGCCGGCGTGCGAACGGCCACGTAACTCGAATCGCGGCACGTCGCCCACTGGACGGACAATCCCGTCGTGACCCTCTCGGACTAACGCCGGGAACTAGTCACGGGTGGGCCTTTCAGCCTCACCACGATCGTGCCAATCGGCCCCCGCGTGGGATAGGGTTGCTCGCCAAATTCGACCTACCTAAGTACCCACACGGAGGGTAGACTGGGCGACCGCACCTCGCCGCAGGTCGACTTCGGACACGGGCCACTTTAAGCGACCCGTTCCGTACTATCGGGATAACCGAGCGGTGTTATCGTCAACCTGGACGGTTTTATTAATTATCGGGCGTTTTAGCCCACGACCAACCCTTTACGTGAAGTAAGATGGAGATTCAATAAAGGAAAAGACGAAGCGAAACGGAAAAACAGTTCAACATAAAGCACATTTATTTCGCGATGGCACACGGATAGCACACATATACAATTATACACCAAAAGCAAATGTAAAAGCAAAACACAATGCAGAGCTAACCGACTACCGAGCACACGGCAACACTTACACAGTTTTACTTTACAGACGGCGCCGACAACACATATACTCAAAGCAAAAGAAAAAGGGACCACCCTCAAGGATGATGGGGGCAGATGGGCCTGGGGCCGAGACCGCGTCGGGCCTACCCGTCTGATGATGAGCCGCAAAATGGCGGTGGCGCCCCGACTCCGTGGGCCTCGCGGACAGTGTCTGGAATGGGGTGGGAACGGGGCCCCCTTCTCGCACTATCTCAGCACGGGGGGAAACAGGAGGGGGTTGTTGATGCTCGGGGGAAGGAGGATATCTCCCTGGCTCGGGTCCCGCGACGAGCGTCTCCACCACGACCTCGGTTGCGTTGCCGGCCTCTCCTCTCCGCAGCTCCCCGACTCTGACACGAGCACCCCCTCGACTGCCTTCGCCGCCGCCACCTCTCCAACTCTCCACAGCTCCGTCCAACTGCCTTCTCCGACTCCTCTCTTGACTGGCTCTTCCCAACTCAACTCCGAACTGCCCCGTTTGGCGAGCGAACGCGGCCCTTTATAGCCCCCGTGGCCTCGCTCCTTCACCTTCGACCCTTTACCTCTGGCTGGCTCCCCATTGGACAGAAGAAAAGTGGGCGTGAATGCTTTTTGATCCGCGAATCTGCATATAGCGACCACACTCCGACGCACCTGGAGGCGGGGCCAAATCGCCCCACGCTCGCCGATAGGACGGAACAGAAGTGGGCGTGAGTCGTTTTTGATCCGTTTTCTTCGGAAAGGCTGTGCCTCTGCACCCACTGCTCGGTGCGCGCCCTGCACGAGTCCAGTATCGGTGCCCACAAGCGGCGCGGGAATGACAGTGATGCGATGGTTGCGAGGGCGAGTTGTGACGGTAAAGGTCGTGGCTGTGGTTGTGAAGCGGCATTGCGGTTGGTGGTTGTTGTGTGATGGCTGTTGAGACGTGGTTGGTGGTGGTAGTAATGGCGGCTGGTCCAAAATAAAGATAGTAAAAGAAAAACGGCTATCTCGAGGGGTCGCAGCCCGAATGAATGACATTTATTCCCTCGAAACAACGGGTTTGGGCCTAACTACACATATACTTACAGAGATATCTCACCTAAGGGACCTGAATGGTGGTTTGCGAATTTCGTCAACCACAACAATATATATATATATATATATATATATATATATATATATATATATATATATATATATATATATATATATATATATATATATATATATATATATATATATATTGTGGCGTCCACGGGACTTGAACAGTCCCGCCAACGTAGAATGAGCCGAAACGATGGAGGCGATTTATTTTTATATAACCCAAAGACGGCGGTTCTAATCGCCCTACCGCAAATGGGACGAGGAAGGTGGCACGAGTCACTTTTCACTGAGTTGATGATGTTTATTCCTTTTTTATTTTTACCAGAAATAACAAGACTCGGCAAGAAGAGGGATCCGGGGCGATTCGACGGGATGGTGTGGGATCGGGCGTGGGGAAAAACACAGACAATGCCAATGAATAAAGAGATCTCAAACCTTCTAAGGCGCCAAGCAGACACACACACACACACACACACACACACACACACACACACACACACACACACACACACACACACACACACACACACGCACACACAAAACGTAGCTATCTCTGGTGGTCAGGCTGGACCGTGGTGTGGACGCAACTGTCCCTGGATCAGTGCCGGACGAGCCGGCCTTGCTCTCCTCAGGGGGGGGGGGGCAGGAGAAACCGCGGTGCTGTCGACCTCCTGGTCCTGGCCCAAGTCCGCCCACAGCCGCCAGGGAACCAGCTCCCGCACCAAGCCGCAAGCAGGAGAGGGAGGCAGGTCCACCCGTCGCCCGACCCCGCACTCCGAGTCAGCAGAACCCCAGAGCCAACCAAAGTGAGGCACGAGGCTCGGCAAGGCTCCCAGGCATGATCGAGAGCACGATCAAGAGCACAATCGACTCAGCACAGCCACCAGGACGCTCTCTGCCGCCACAGGTTCCACACCAAAAAAAACACGAGCGTTCTGGTTGTAATCTTCTTCTTCTTCTTCCTTTTCGACCCCGAACAGAACCTTTTTATCCTTCTGCCCTCGTCACCTCCAATCGAGCCGTTTATTGGCCCACTGCTGTCGCCTTCTGCCAATCGTGATCACGGGGCGGAGCCATCCGCTGCTCTGTCCTGTGACGTCACGGCCAGTCTTCAGAGAATACTAAAAGGGGTTTACGCAGACACACTTACCCTATCCCGTGTCCCTATCTAATTACGTGACATTTATCATTTCCCCCTTGAAGAAATGAACATTTACTAGACAACTTATCACCACTGAATTACTACTTATTACATCGAGATCCTGTAAACTCGAACAGCATGGCACACCTAATTAAACATCCTAATTACCCTTTGAAAGCATACCCCCCCCCTCAAACGTAACAATATATATATATATATATATATATATATATATATATATATATATATATATATATATATATATATATATATATTGTTGTGGTTACCAAATTCGCAAACCACCATTCAGGTCCCTTAGGTGAGGTATCTCGGTAAGTACATGTGTAGTTAGGCCCAAACCCGTTGTCTAGTGGGAATACATGTCATTTATGCGTGCTGCGACTCTTCAGGATAGCCGTTTTTCTTTTACTATCTTTAATTTGGACCAACCGCCATTGTTACAACCACCACATCAACCACCCACCGCGGCGCCGCTTCACGTCACACCTCGCAACCGTCGCATCGCCACCGTTCTTGCGCCGCTTGTGGGTACCGGTGTTGGACTCGTGCAGGGCGCGCGCCGAACAGCGTGTACAAAACCACGGATTTTCCACTTCAAAAACGGATCAAAAACGACACACGCCCACTTTTGTTCCGTCCAATCGGTGAGCAAGGGGGCGATTTGGCCCCGCCCCCAGGGCGTTGGAGGGTGATCGATATATGCAAATTTATGGATCAAAAAGCATTCACGCCCACTTTTTCTCGGGCCAATGGGGAGCGAGGTGAAAGGTCGAAGGGAGGGGGTCAAAGATGAGAGAGCGAAGCCACGGGGCTTATATAAGCGACCGTGTTCGTCAGTCAAGGGAACAGAGAGTTAAGACTTCGCGGGCGGTGGAGTTGGGAAGAAGGAGCAAGAAGGAGCTGGTCGTCGTCGTGTGCGTTGGAGTCGGAGCGGAGGGGACGGAGCTGTGGAGAGGCGGCGAGGGCAGACGAGGGGGTGCTCGCGTCGTGCAGGGAGCTGCACACCAGGGAGGCCGACGGCGCGACCTGGCCGAGGTGGAGACGCTCGTCGCGGGACTCGAGGCAGAGTAGGAATCCTCTATACCCCGAGCATCAGCAACCCCCCTCCTGTTTCCCCCCGCGCTGAGATAGTGCGACCAAGGGGGCCCCTTTCCCACCCCCTACCAGACACTGTCCGCGAGGCCCGCGGAGTTGAGGCACCATCGCCGCTCCGCGTCTCATCACCAGACGGGTAGGCCCGACCCGGTCTCGGCCAAAGGCCCGCCTCATCCTTGAGGGTTCTCTGTTCTTTTTCTTGGTTTTGGATATGTGTTGTCGGCGCCGTCTGTGAAGTAAAATTGTATAAGTGTTGCCGTGTGCTCGCATAATCGGTATTAGATCTGCATTGTCGCATTTGCTTTTTGTGTAAATTGCATTGTGTTTTTCTTTTCTATGTGCTTTTGGTGGAATTGAATATGTGTGCTTTCCGTTCATCGCGAATAAATGTGCTTTGTGTTGAACTGTTTCCCGCTTCGCTTCGTCATTTCTTTCATTGAATCCTCATCTTGCTTCACGTAAAGGGTTGGTAGTGGGCTGAATACGCCCGATAATTAATCTAACCGTCGAGGTCGACGAATAACACCGCTCGGTTATCCCGATAGTACGGAACGGGTCGCTTAAGTGGCCCGTGTCCGAAGTTGACCTGCGGCGAGGTGCGATCGCCCGGTCTACCCTCCGTGTGGGTACTTAGGTAGGTTGAATTTGGCGAGCAACCCTATCCCACGCGGGGGCCGATTGGCTCGATCGCGCTGAGACCGAAAGGTCCACCCGTGACTGGTTCCCGGCGTTATTCCGAGAGGGTCACGACTGGATTGTCCGTCCGGTGGGCGACGTGCCGCGATTCGAGTTACGTGGCCGTCAGCACGCCGGCGGGCGCGAATCCGTAACAATATATATATATATATATATATATATATATATATATATATATATATATATATATATATATATATATATATATGTACATACACACGCATATATACACACACACACTAGCAAATACAACCCTTCAGTTCGCTGATTGTATATTAAGAGGGGCTGCGAGGAAGGCGGGGGAGAGAGAGAGAGAGAGAGAGAGAGAGAGAGAGAGAGAGAGAGAGAGAGAGAGAGAGAGAGAGAGAGAGAGAGAGAGAGAGAGAGAGAGAGAGAGAGAGAGAGAGAGAGAGAGACAGACAGACAGAGAGAGAGAGACAGACAGAGAGAGAGACAGAGAGACAGAGAGAGAGAGAGACAGAGAGAGAGAGAGAGAGAGAGAGAGAGAGAGAGAGAGAGAGAGAGAGAGAGAGAGAGAGAGAGAGACAGAGAGAGAGACAGAGAGAGACAGAGAGAGACAGGAGGGAGGGTGAAGCAAGGAGGAGGTGAGGTTGGGGTGATCGAGGAAAGGCGAGTGACAATGGGGGAGGGGGGAGGTCAACGCCTCACCACACGCCTCACCACACGTCGCTTTACACTCTGGGAGGGGGTTAGGAGCAAGGAGGATGGGAGAGCGAGGAGGGGAGGGGGACGTAGGGTTTGGAAGGGGGTATTCTGGACTTGCGTTTGGTGCCATCACATGTGTGTTTTGCAAACTTAATAACAGGTGAAAAAGAGCAAAATAATGAATCAATTACATTTTATACATGCAAATTAATAAAGGATAACTGTCTCTGGGTGTCTCCAGATGTCCTGTTCAAACAGGATAGCAATACCACCCGTCGCTTTCAAACAGCATGCACCAGATGATAACATGGACTTCCCTTTAGGGATGCAACTCCAACCCGCTGCTGCCACGATGGCATGTACGTGCTGTGAACTTTGGCCTCTCGAGGCGAACGTTCCATCTCAGACTTTTGTCAGATTTAACTGAGACAACGCAACACACATTTATATATGCACTTGTCTTGAATGTCAATTTGTAATGTTATTTTCGAAAAGAACAAAAAGGTCAATTACACTGCTGTCTACTATATTGCATACCTTGCTAAGGAACAACTGGCACAACAAGGAATTAGCGATGTATACAGCGATTTGTTGATATGAAGGTATGTCATACAGAAAACTTTACGACCTGTTTCAAGGCAAGGCGTTTTTGATTAGGCCAAACAGATTAAGCACCCTGCAAGGTGAATGCGGACTGACCAGGGGTAATGCAAGTTTTTGTTTTACTTAAATAAGACCATTAATTATCTTCAAAAGGGTTTGTTTAAATTAACCCAAATACTCAGTTTAAATTAATGAACCCCCTTGGAGTTCCTTTAGTATACATGCAAAGTTTGGGGGTTGCTTGGTTTCATCGTTTTGGAGTATGGAGGACACACACACACACTGACATTTATTTTTTATAGCTATATCTAATATATTAAGAAGAAAGTTTGTCTGTGTGCTTGTTTGTGTGTTTGTTGATTTATGCATTCGGATCCTGCAGGAACTAGTGCAACCAAACTTTGCATGACATCCTCTTTCATCCAGAGGAAGGTCGAGGGCTATCTTTGGCAAAAAAAATTGACCCCAGATAAAAGCAGATAATTGGCCTTCAGGCCTCGAGTGGGAGGCCATTTTCAGGAGTGATCGAGTAATATGTCCAGTGAAGATCTTAGGTTGAGGTTGTCGTGATTTGTTGTCAACAACACAAATTTAATGATTATTGTGTTTACATGTGCACCTGTTATTAAAATTTTTTTGCTTTACACAGGTTTATTATAACATTTCCATGTTAAGGCCTCCAGTGAGTATGTTGCTTATGCACTGCCACAATCGAGTAATACAGTATGTATTGTGAAGATCATATGTTGAGGTCATATTATGATTGCAAGGTAATTACGGAAACTGTATTTCCTTTGTAGGTTTCTCCTCTACCTCTAATCGTCAGCATCTCAGTAGGATCCATCTGTTGCTTTCTTAACTTTAATCTACCGCATCATTAAGATCGGAATGGTATGATGCCCGCCGGAGCACTTCTGCTGGC
The DNA here is from genome assembly GCF_056783735.1 of Eptatretus burgeri. NCBI lineage: Eukaryota > Metazoa > Chordata > Myxini > Myxiniformes > Myxinidae > Eptatretus > Eptatretus burgeri. The sequence goes on from NC_140963.1 coordinate 43,110,264, forward strand.
TTCACTTGCACTGATAGAGATTGCTCTGGAAAAGACCTTTTTCTCTGCATTTATTACAAAAGACCGGGTTCTTACTCCCGCACCTGTAAACCTCTCCATCTACGCACGGAAATTGCATGGGTTCAACTATTGATGTTGATTACTTGATTTTTATTTGTTTTGTAGTGCATTTCCAGGTCATGAAAATGAACTTTGAGTGTAAGTGATCTGCCTCTGGTTGACCAAGATATTGTTGTGGTTATGGAAAAGACTCGAATATGCATCCAGAGACATGTAGGATTTTCCCCAGACAGATATTTCTTTAGTTTATGTGAAACAGATTTTTCTACCTTTTGTGTTGAGTCTAGTGATATTTGGAAGGGATGTGCATCGTGAGTTACAATGTTCAGGTTCTCTTTAATCCCTCAGTCTATCAGTCCATCTTTTGATCTTTCTGTGGCTCCAGCTGCCCATCTATCGCAGGTACCTCACCGTGTTCCCCCTTTCAAATCCATAACCACTCATGGCCCATCCTCATGATAATGTTCTTTGCCCTTTAAGCCTCCCCCTCCCTTCTTTTCCATTCCACATCTGAAACCATCCCCCTCCAAGCATGTTACAAATTATTCCCCAGTACCAGTCCATATTTCATGAATCACTTATTTGTTCCAAAGAATAGACCACAATTATATTTTGACTCGTACAAAATAACCTGAATCAGGTGCTGTACATGTGGAAAATAAATATGCCTGTTCTTTTCAATTCCTGCAAAAAACAACAACATTTGGACACAATAGAGGCAATTATTAGCCCTGAAATGTTCAATTGCTTCTTTTGTTTACTTGCAAAACAACACATTTAGAGCTGCAGGATCTTTCACCTGCACCTGTTGTAACTGACATCATGTGCATGTCACGTGCATTTGATGTCATCGGTGACTTTCAACGAATAAAACAGTGGTCCCCAACCTTTTGATCCCACGGGCCGCATTCACTACTCCCAAGGTTGTTGGGAGCCAGCAAAAAAATTGATGCATTTTATTGAGAAACATTTTCAGAGTCAATGAGAAACTTGATGCATTTTTTTCAGAGTCAATGAGAAATTTGATACTGCTTCTGCTCTCCCAGGATCGAGTTGATGTCGGGCACCAGATGGGAGGAAGCAACACGAAGAGCGTCTTCCAGGTGCATGTCGGACAAGGCGTTTCGGTTCTTGTTCTTGGAGTACTTCAGCTTGCTGAAGAACTGCTCGCACAAGTATGTGCTGCCAAACATGGAAAACAACTTCTGGGCATGCTTGATCAGGTTGGGGAAGGTCTGGCGGGGTAGCCCCCGTAGAACTCCTGGAGTTCCTTCTCCAGGAACTGGGCCTTGATATCGATGTCACTCTTCAGCTCGATCAGCTCCTCCTGCAGGTCCGTTGGGGCTTGCAAGGGATCGAACGAGAAGGGCATGGTGAAGATCTCGAAGCTGACTTTGTGCTTTCAGAAGTCTTGGAATCGTTTCTCGAACTCCTTCTTCAGACGGGCCACCTCTGTAGCATACCTCTCACCATCAAAATGGTCTCATTCTCAATTTTAAAACCCCTTTAAAATTGCGACATGGAAATGTGTTTTGTTTGGAAAGTCCTCGTGGGTCGCAGTATAGGGCTCCGCGTGCCGCAGGTTGGGGACCAATGGAATAAAATAACAACGTCCTCTCTCGGTGTTGTAGGATGCAGATTCTTTGACTCCCCCCCCCCCCACTCCTGCAGAGAGCAGATCGAGTTTGACTTTCATAGTGAGAAGATGTAGAAACAGATCGAGCTTGACCTCTGAAGTCAGAGGATGTCGAAACAGAATGAAATCGGTTATGGAGAGCAGAGCAGCTTCACCTCTGTTCAACAGGAGATTAATTTTAGCCTTTGTGATGAACAGATTGTGCTTGACCTCCATAGCAAGAAGGTGTAGGAACAGATCGAGCTTGACCTCTGTAGCGGGAGGACATGAAACAGAGTGGATCAAATGGTTGCGAAGAACAGATAGATTAACCTCCGTGCGATAGCAGATCAGCTTTCACCTTTGTAAAGGACAGAGCAGCTGGGCCTCCATGCAGGACATATCAGCTGGACCTCCGTGCAGAGCAGAACAGCTAAACCTCCAAGCAGGATAAATTTTTTTTACCTGCGTGGAAAGGTGAATGTCCATGGAAGACCTTGAACAAGAGACATTCAAGCATCCTTTCTTTTCATTCGATATACCAAGAGTTCAATCGACCAGGTGTTCGATCTACCAAGCTTCTCGGTCTACAAAGTGTTCAATCCACAAAGTGTCTTAATCTACCGAGCGCTTAGACTCTCAATACGTCTCATGAACTGGACTTTTAATTTGTCTCACTCTCATCTAGCAAGCTCTCCTTACCATAAGTCCATATCCCTTGGTGCACAGTCAAGACAGTCAATAAGAAGTGGAAGGTGTATGGTACCATGAATACCCTGCCTACATTAGGCCATCCCTCCAAACTGGATAATCAAGCAAGGAGGAGACTGATGAAAGAGGCCACCAAGAGACCAATGACAATGTTGAAAGAGCTGCATGCCTTTATGGCAAATATTGGTCACTGTGTACATGTTCCAACAATATCCCAACCACTCCAGAAATCTGGCCTGCACAGTGGGGTGGCAAGAAGGAAGCTATTACTCAAAAAGCCCACCTTGAGTCCCATTTGAGGATTGCAAAAAAAAAACACTCCGGAGATTCTGAAGCCATGTGGCAAAAAGTATTGTGGCCTGACGAAATCAAGATGAAACTTTTTGGCCAAAATGCAAAAAGTTAGGTATGGCACAACCCCAACACAGCACATCACTTAAAGAACACTATCCCTCCTGTGAAGCATGGTGGTGGCAGCATCATGTTATGAGAATATTTATCAACAGCAGGGACTGGGACACTTCTCAGGAGAGAAGGAAAAATGTATGGAGCAAAATACATTAAAATCCAAGAGGAAATCCTGCTTCCCTCTGCAAGAGAGCTGAAATTGTGGCAAAAGTTTATCTTTCAGCATGACAATGACTCGAAGCACACAGCAAAAGCTACACTGGAGTGGCTAAGGAACAAAAAATAAATGTCCGTGAGTGGCCCAGTTAGAGCCCCGACCTAAATCCAATCGAAAATTTGTGGCATGACTTGAAGATTGCTGTCCATCAACGCTCCCCACACAACTTGACTGAGCTTGAACAGTTTTGTGCAGAAGAATGGGCAAATATTGCACAATCCAGGTGTGCAAAGTTGGTGGAGACCTACCCAACAGACTCACAGCTGTAATTGCTGTCAAAGGTGTTCCACCAAGTATTAACTCAGGGGAGTGAAGCTGCTGGAAAGTGAAGCTGCTTGACCGACTATCAAGAGGTGACAGTGTAGCCTCTGTGGGCAGGCACGATGGCATGAACGAGTTGACTATGTGCTACATTGAGAAAAACGAAAAGTCGATTGGTGAAAGTGTCATGGCTAGCTCAGTAGCTATCACCAAAGTACTTACCCAGGTCAGGGACGTTCACATCGAAGCAATGGAGAAGGCATTAAATGTGTGGGTAGAGGACAATGTCAAGAAAAACGTGACTTGAAGCAGACTTCTGATTTGTGAAAAGGCAAAGTGCATGTAAAGTTATTTGGCTTGTGCAGGTGGTGCTGCCAACATGAGTAATGTGGGTATGAGTGATGTGGGTACAAGTTGCCCCAGTCCCTTCCGAGCTAGCAAGAGATGGTATGACCACTACACGAAGCAGTACGGTCTCCACAATGTAAACTCACAGGTGAGCGTGCTTCAGTGGACAACGAGGCAGCTGAAACTTTCCCTGTTCAACTTGCGCAGCTCATCAAGAAGTCGGGGTATGTACCAGAGCAGGTCTTCAATGTAGATGAGACCGGTCTCTTCTGGAGGAAAATTCCCAAGAGAACTTTCATCTCAAAGTGAGAGGACAGCGACGGGGTTCAATGCTGCTGAGGTCGGGGTATCTCTTCTCCTCTGTGCCAATGCTAAAGGGGATGGCATGATTAAGCCAATGATGCTGTATCATTCCCTAAATCCGTGTGCTCTCAAGGGCAAAAACAAGCAAAGTCTGCCATTATTTTGGAGGGCCAACAGGTAGGTGTGGTTAACAGCTGCCATCTTTATGGATTGGTTCCATGACTATTTTGTCCCTCAAGTGAAGATGTACCTGGCAGATAATAACCTCTCCTTCAAGGTCCTCCTGGTGGTAGACATGCTCCTGGCCACCCCCAAAGTGCCAAAGGTGACGCAGCTCATTGTTGAGGACATCTTCTTGCCACCCAACACCACCTCCCTGATCCAACCACTCAACCAAGAGGTAAATTCAACGTTTAAAATGTATTACACTGGCTTCACCTTCCATCACATATTGGATGCTATGGAGTCCAACCCCGAAATTATGGTTGGGAAATATTTGAAGGACTTCAACATAGCGCACTGCATCAGCACCATCAGAGACTCGCTGGACGAAGTCAAAACCTCCATCATCAATGCATGCTGGCAAAATCTATGGCCACATCATCAACAATTTCAGAGGCTTTTCCAACACCATGGAAGAGAGGCAAAAAATTGGCAGGTTGTTATGGGAGATGGGCGGGGAAGGGTTTGACGATATGGAGTCTGACAAACTGGAGAAGATCCTCACCTCACATCGTGAGGAGCTGACTGATTGGGAGTTGAAGGCCATCATCAAGGTTTCTGGGGAGGAGGAGGAGGAGGAGGAGGAGGAGGAGGAGGAGGAGGAGGAGGAGGAGGAGGAGGAGGAGGAGGAGGAAGGTTGTGAGGCCTAACGTGACTGTCAAGTTCCTGCCTGAGATGCTGCAGGATATGAGGGCAGAATCTGACTTGTTCAAGATGCTGACCCAGTGGTGAAGCGGTAACTCCAGTTCAAGAGGAGGGTGGATGATGTTTTGCTGCCATACAGAGGGCTGCACAGAAACCTGCAATACTCAGCAAAACAGCTCTCAATCAACCATTTTTCCCATGTATGTACACATATAGGTAGAAGATGGATGCAAATGTTTGATTCGATGTGTTTAGTACTTCCAGAGAAAACATTATTTAATATTTTCTTAACTCTAACATGGCTGCCAAACGATGTGACCTATCAATTATTTGTTAACAAACTTATATCCCCTACCCAAGGAAAATAGATTTGTGAAGTTTCCCCTTGATCTGACCAGCCGTTCTGGAGAAGATGTTTGAAGGTTTTAAGGTAAATTCAATATGGCCACCAAACCATGTGACCTATCAATAAGAAATTACCAAACTTGAAAAAGGACGTCATGGGGAATGTGTTTGTAAAGTTTTGCCTCAATCTGTCCAGCCGTTCTGGAGAAGAGGATTTAAAAAAAAAAAAAATTCAAAACAAAATGGCTGCCGAACCAAGTCACCTATGACGTCATCATATTTTTTTTCCTGCAGTGAATTGTTGTGTTGATGAGGCTCAAGAAATTTCAGATTTTCCTATGCAGTGTTCTACTTGACGAATTTTCACCAGGATACCGTTTCACTGATGACGTCACGAAAATCACCCGTGTTCCCGATGGGAAGTTCATTAAAATGTATGAAGAAAAATGTATGAAATAATACATTAAAATGTATTAAAAAAGATTTCCGTTGCATAGTTTCAGCGAGGAACCAGGGTCCAAAGTTTATCGTTTTTTTTCAAGATGGTGCCCATACCACGTGACCTATGTCGTCATAATTATCAATTAAGTTTGCTATCAAAAAAGATACATACTATGGTGAGAATTTTGTTTCGATCGGACCTACCGTTCCTGAGAAAATGATTTTTAAAGCGAAAGAACCCGAAAATTGCCAGTGGAAAAAGAATAAACTAGAACTGCCACTTTATAACTGCTGGCAGTGATGACTGATTACCCAGACGTCCCCCTTTGATACATGAGACTTAAATGAGAATTTTGCAAAATTTCCTTTCAATAGGATAAGTAGTTCCAGAGAAAACATTATTTAATAGTGATTAATATACAGCCCTGCTTCGAGACAGCGCGGGACTAACGAGTAACGAACCGGGTCGCACAAAGTGTTCAATCTATTTATTACTGATGCAGTTAGCCCTTTTTCCTGGGGACATCGTCGGCTTCAATTGAATTGCTATTCCTGCACCCTCAAACACATGCAGGTGCAGCCAAGTGAGCCTTCTGGAAAAAAAAAAATCGAAAAAGTTCTCAGATTCAAATAATTCTGACGTCAAAACTTTGTGGCTGATTGGGTTGAAATTTTAAACCTATGTTGCACATGTCGGCTCGATTATAATTGTGAACTTTCGCGTATATTGATTCAGCGGTTCCAGAGTAAATATTATTTAATATTTTTTCCTTCAATCCAACATGGCTGCCAAAGCATGGGTCTGATCGAGTTGAAATTTCAACTCGGCATTCCCCATGACTGCTACATCATAACTGTGAAGTTTCATATTTATTGATTCAGCAGTTCCAGAGTAAACATTAATTAATATTTTTCCTTCAATACAATATGGCTGCCAAACGATGTGTCGTCCATCAAAAGGGGGGACTTTTTGTTCATCATAGAGAGGCGGTCATGCATGTGGAGTTTTGCCTCAATCTGTTCAGCCGTTTTAGAGAAGAAGACTTTTAATGTTATTAATTTTAAATCCAATATGGCTGCCGTACTATGTGACCTATTACATCATAAATTTAAATTTTCCCTCTAATGTGGTGGTGGATCATGTTTGTTAAGTTTCGTGTTCATTGGACAAGGTGTGTTATTCTATCCAAGATGGAGGCCAAACCATGTGACTTATAACATCATATTTTTTTACCATATATGCAGATGTGGTGGTGTATGATAGTTGCCAAGTTTCACTTCGATAGGATAAGTTTTTCCAGAGAAAACAATATTTAATATTGTTCTTGAATCCAACATGGCTGCCAAACCATGTGATCTTTCAATTATTCATGAACAAACTTATATTGACTACCCTTGAGCAATACTTTTGTGAAGTTTCCCCTTGATCTGTTGAGTCGTTCTGTAGAAGAAGATGTTTGAAGGTTTTAGGGTTAATTCAATATGGCCGCTAAACCATGTGACCTATCAATTAGAAATTAACAAACTTGTGAAAGAATGTCTTGGGGAAAATGTGTGTGAATTTTTGCCTCAATTTATCCAGCCGTTCTGGAGAAGAAGATTTTTAAAACTTATTAATTGTCAATCCAAGATGGCTGATGATCCATGTAATGTGACCTATGACATCATAAATTTACATTCTGCCTCAAATCCTGAACTGGAATTCGTATGTGAAGTTTCTTGTTAATCGGATAAGGTACGTTTTTCTATCCAAGATTGCTGCCAAACCATGTGACTTGTGTGTGATGTCATAATTTTTACCATGTGTGCAGACATGAGGTTAGATGATAGTTGCAAATTTTTGCTTCGATAGGTTAAGCAGTTCCAGAGAAAACATTATTTAATATTTTTCTTAAATCCAACATGGCTGCCAAATCATGTGACTAATCAATTATTCATTAACAAACTTGTAGAAGGATGTCATGGGGAATGTGCGTGTAAAGTTTCACCTTGATCTGGCCAGCCGTTCTGGAAAAGATGTTTGAAGGTTTTAGGGTAAATTCAAGATGGCCACCGAACCATGTGACCTATCAATTAGAAATTAAGAAACTTGTGAAAAGATGTCTTGGGGAAAGTGTGTGTGAATTTTTTCCTCAATCTATCAAGCCGTTCTGGAGAAGAAGATTTTAAAAATTTATTAATTTTCAATCCATGATGCCTGACGAACCATATGACCTATGACATAATAAATTTATATTCTGCCTCCAATCCTGTACTGCAACACGTTTTTGAAGTTTCGTGTTAATCGGATAATGAACGTTTTTCCATCCAAGATGGCCACCAAACCACGTGACTTGTGACGTCATAATTTTTACCATGCGTGCATACACAATGGTACATGATAGTTGCAAATTTTCTCTTCGATAGATGGAGCACTTCCAGAGAAAACATTATTTAATATTTTTCTTAAATCCAACATGGCTGCCAAACCATGTGACCTATCAATTATTCATTAACAAACTTGTACTCCCTAGGCCTCTGCAATATGTGTGTGAAGTTTCCCCTTGATCTGACTAGTTGTTCTGGAGAAGAAGATGTTTGAAGTTTTATGGTAAATTCAAGATGGCCACCAAACCATGTGACCTATCAATAAGAAATTAACAACCTTGTAAAAGGATGTCATGGGGAATGTGGGTGTAAAGTTTTTCCTCAATCTGTTCAGCCATTCTGGAGAAGATGTTTATAATTATTTTTTTCAAAACAAGATGGCTGCCGAACCAAGACACCTATGACATCATAATAAATTTTTTCTTCAGTAAATTGTGTTGATGATGCTCAAGAAATTTCAGATTTTTCCCATGCAGCGTTCTACTTGACAAATTTTCACCGGCATACCGCTTCACCGATGATGTCACGAAAAATCACCCGTGTTCCACATGGGGAACTCATTAAAATGTATGAAGAAAAAATGTTTTCCATTGCACGGTTTCAGAGATACAGATGTCCAAAATGTATCGGTTTTTTTTCAAGATGGCGCCCGTACCACGTAACCTACTACATCATAATTATCAATTAAGTATGCTGTCCAAAAAAATACATACTATGGTGAAAATTTCATGTCGATCGGACGTACCGTTCCTGAGAAAATGATTTTTAAAGAGAAAGAACCCGTAAATTGCTGGCGGAAAAAGAATAAATAAGAAATAAACAGAAGAAAAACAATAGGTTACCCAGTCCATTTGACTGGGTACCCTAATAACCAAGCTGTGAGCGTGCAGAAGAGAATTTTACGGTGACCGCTGCATGCAGCCAGGCACCATGAGGCTAAACTTCCTTGTTTAATATTTAATTGACATTAGCAAGTGTTGATCGCTCTTGACGGTGATTTTTATAGACTTCCTGTGGGCACAGGTACAATCGAAAGGCGGACTGGTGCATGCATCATCAATCCCCCGATCACACTACAAAGTTCAGCCATCTCACACCTCAATCCAATCTTGCATAAGGAAGCTTCACCTTCAAAAGGCCAGGGAAGTGTCCCTGCAGGACTCTTTCCCACCTCATCCATTCAACTGTAACATATTTTTTGAACAGGAACAATCATCACATTCTCATCTCTTTGTCATCATGCCCCACCCCTCTGGAGCACTGAGAAAGACTAGGAGGATATAGTAAAGCCACATTTGAAGAGTTGTTGGCGCTTTGAGCAGAAAAGAATACACAACTTGAACTGATCAAAATTTGTTTATTGTTCTGCGAAGCAATGTCAGGCTAAAGTTCCAAAGCTGAAATATGTGTACAATCAAATGAAGTGCACACAATAGGGTCGTGTCAACAACAAGCTGGTACTATATGAGAAATTCAACACTACGAGTCTGTCCTTTGGTTCATGCCTGAAACTGCTTGTCACATTTACATACGGATACAAACAACATTGTCCGATTACGTAGTCAGGTTGTCCGGTTAGGGGAAATTAATGCTGCCCACAGTCGCAGAGGAAGTAGAAATGGTCAGCTCTGCTCATGGCTTGGAACAGGTCGTAACGTTGATGCTCCTTGGAATGGAACACTACATGGTGTGAACGAGGTATAATTTTCACAGGAAAAAAAAAATCCTACGTATTATCTAGAAAGTTACATAGGTTTTTTTTAAGGTACATAGACTAGATGCATAAAACTTTAAAAACATATGAAGTTATTACCAGGGTACAAATTAAGGAAACAAAGATTGTTATTGAAGTGGTCAGTGCTGCCAGAATGGCAGAGAAGCCACCATGAAGGTTCCGCAATTTCCAAAGCATGTTGCATAAAAAACAGAAATATCTGGTGCATCATGAATAGTTAATGTCATGAAATTTTTACATCCAGTTATACGAGATGATGTGTTAACGCAGGTGTGCTGTGCACATTGTTTACAGAGGTACAATATCTTAACACTTGTGATGCCTTGCTTCCTCATTTTTTGGGGGGTACAATCTCAAAATAATTATTTGGGGACAATTTTTACAAGTTTTAAGCTGTGGATTGATGACGTAGTCAGGTTGCTATTGATTGATGACGTAGTCAAGAACTCGATTCAATGAAAATTACACTTTTAAATCATGTGCCAAAATTTGGTTGATGCCATTTTCATTGTCTGCAGCATTCCACGAAAGTTTACCTGCAGCAGGCAAAGAGGGTCATACATCGACCATTTCTTTATTCAAGATTCGTTAAGCAACTCACCTTTCATTATTTGCACTTTGCATGAATGGACAGACAAATTTCCAATGACGTCACTTCCTTATGAATCTTTGCCCCTGCAGATGAGACGTCACGGAAACTGTGATGTGAATTGGTGAACAATGTCAAGGTAAATCTTCATTGCAGAACTGGCAATGTACAACCCTCTCTATTTTCCATGGATTCACTTTAGCAGTGTACTGCTGGAAGCAGTGTTTACCAGCTACGCTGTCTTGACAATACATTGCAATTCAATTATGCCAATATTCAACCTGTTCATCATTATATCGTATTTTTAGTGTAGAGCGCAGATTAAAAGTCCTGGATTCAAATGAGTCACGACCAAATCATTAGCCTTAATGGCTTTAATGAAGCTCTGAGGACTCGAATAAGCAGACTTGTGTGTAATTATAGTTACTGTATATCTGTTTTGCTGGCTATGCATATTTCAACATTTTTAGGACATGTATGTCTTTGAGTCTATAAAATAGAGTAATAATTACCCTCGCCAAAGAAGGGGTATTGCATTTGGGTGTGTTTGTTTGTTTGTCCGCACAGAACTTTAGTGTTTTTCTCCGCAACCACTTGTCGGATTGACACATATTTTCACCATTGGAGCGACGACTCATGTAGAATGTTTTTATTGATAATTATGATGCAATTGATCACATGGTGTGTCAGCCATGTTGTAAAAAAAAAGGTAAAACGTTGGACCTCTGTATCTCTGAAACCGCACCAAGGAAAAAATTGAAACTTGCACATGGCAAGTACTCCTCATGGGGAATGTGTGATTTTAATGACGTCATAGGTGCCTTCATTATTGTTTTGTATGGCGTTTGTGTAGTTTTGTGGTCTATTTTGTGTGGTGTTTGTGTACTGTTGTGTTAACGTAATTAACAAGAGTATCTCCCACAATGTCTATCAATCCTATTCACAACCGTTACAAATGAATTAACCCTAAAACCTTCAAACTGCCACTAACAAGAGACATACTGATCGGATATCACGTTCATATGTCGAATGCCACATCCGATCAGTATGAAAAATTTTGAGGTTCATATAGGGATAAATTGGTCCACAGAAAAAATTATGACGTCATCGGTCGTGTGATTCGGCAGCCATATTGTTTGAAAAAACAAAATACCTTCAAAAATCTTCTCTGAAGTGGCTGAACAGATCAAGGCAAAACTTTACATGTGTGACCGCCTATCCATGAGGAACAAAATGTCACAGGTTACATGGCTTGACAGCCATATTGGATTAAAGAAAAATATTAAATAATGTTTTCTTTGGAACCGCTTAATTAATCAATGTGAAACTTCACAATTATAACTAGTAGTGATGGAGAACATTTTTAAATTATGATTTCAACTTGAACAGATGCATGGACTGGCAGTCACAATTTTTTTTGTTTGTTTTTTTGTAATCTCCATGCTTTTAGGGTGTTTTTGTTTATTTTTAATAAGGTTCACTTGGCTGTGCCTGGATGGGTTTGAGGGTAGAGGAGCAGCAGCAGCAGAAATGAAAATCCTATCCAGGTTCCTCCTGATGACTTCATCTTTGCTTTCTTTTTGATTATTCCATTGCAGGACTGTACCTATTTGGTATTCCATTTGATTTGAATTTATTTTAATTGCATTCTGAATTCAATTTAATATTTTTTTAAAAACGTCATGGGTCAGGGTCAGGTGTCTGATCAAACAAAGCAGATTTCCATCAAAGTGGGATGTCTTGGTACCCAGTCATCATTACCAGCAGTTATAAAGTGGCAGTTCTAGTTATATCTCTTGTTTATTATATTTACACACTAGTGCACAAACGCCACACAAAATACATGACACAAAACTACACAAACACCATGCAAAACAAGTCCTGGCGACGGTCTGCAATTGCTCTTTTTCTTGTTCATTATTGATTCATTTTATAGGCTCAAAGGTCAAATTTTTTTGAAGTTGAATAACGTTTTCTTTTGCAATGCACACCATTATTAGGGTGTGTGTCGTCACATTAACAGCTTGTGGTCCATGTTAATATTGCCCAGACAGCACACAAAAGGCCATCAATGCCAGCCCAGTCCGTTCGAGTGGGAACAATGCCAACCAATTATCAATTTCAGGCTGATACCTCGTCTCTGCAGTGTGAACAAAGTCTCATCTCAATGATAAGTACTGCTTCAATTGCTGCATCACCAGCGTGGACAGCCCCAACTACCCCAAATCCCCACCCCTTCTTCTCATCGAATATTGTTGCAATGACAAAAAAAACGTAATCTTAATGCCTATGGGTATTTCAGTTACACCAGTGAATCAACGCAGCAATACTTTACTCACAATGGATAAACCACTCTGAGTTTAAAAAAAAAATTGTGTTGCGGATAGGAGTTTTATCCAAAGTGATGTTGCTCAATGAAGCAACATGGCTGGAAGCATGAATGCACTCATTTTGCTTTCCTTTAATCGATGCCAGTGTTACACGAGTTTAATCAACTGCCAAATTTTAAAATATGGTGGAAATTAATAAGTGGGTCTTAACCTTACTATTAATGGTGCCATGCTTTTAATAATATGATAAAATACAATGATTTATTAATAAAAGGAAAGACTGGGTTTGACAGTCAAAAATAGGCCAGATGATATTCTCGCATTATGGCTTTATTCACCCACTTATAGAACAGTTCTGCATCGTGCTATATTTATTTTTTTGGATGCAAGATCAAGGCTCATGGAAGAGCAAGAACACTGAACGGATTATGATGCAACAGAACAAAATAAACAGCAGAAAGAGGGGGGGGGGACACAAAAGGCAGGATTGAAGAATACCAGTAGGGGTACCTGGTGTTTCCCTATACATTTTTTGTGGAGGCTGGAAACACTTCCCGACACCTTCGAAGGAATGGGGTAGGGGATAATTTCATTTTACTTTTCACAAAGCTACAAAGGTATCGGCACTATAGAGTGATTTATAAAACAAATCCAACTTTTTTTTTTTCAAGATTTACAAAAATGATTTTGCCTAAAACACTCCCCAGCACTCACCAATGAAGCTCTGAAAGTTTATGAAGATCATCTGTAAAGCCGTCTCTGAGGCGACACACACAAACAAACGGTTCACTTAGGTCTTAGAGTATAGATGGTGGTCCACTTCGAAGCAGAGCTATTGTTAATGATTAAAATATATATATATATATATATATATATATATATATATATATATATATATATATATATTTCAAAAAAATAAAAATATCTTCTACTTCTTCTTTTGGCGAGCTCCCGTTAGGGGTCGCCACAGCGGATCAACCATCTCCATTTCGCTCTATCCTCCACATCTTCCATTGACACTCCAACCACCCCCATGTCCACCCTCACCATATCCATGAATCTCTTCTTTGGTCTTCCTCTTCTCCTCCTGCCTGGCGGCTCCATCTTCGTCACCCTGTGTTCCTCCTTCTTCTTGAAATACGTATTTACCACTGCCATTTCCATTCTTTTTGCAAACTCTACCACCATTTGCCCTTCCACATTTCTCTTGTTGAGACCGTTCCTAGCCTTACTCCCCATCCACTTGGTCTCTTGTACACACAGTATGTCCACCTTTCTTCTCTCCATCATATCAGCCAACTCTCGCCCATTGCCAGTCATCGTCCCAACATTCAGAGTTCCAACTCTCACCTCCACACTTCTACCCTTCCCCCTCTCCCACTGCCTCCGGACTCGCCTTCCCGTCTCCTTCTCCTCCTTCGCCCAGCAGTAGCACAATTTCCACTGGTACCCTGCTGACCACCGGTACCGGTGGCGGTCGTTGGTAACCCGGGCCTCGACCGATCCGGTATGGAAATTCGTTTTGTTGTCCACATAATGATTTGGCATAGGTTTTTACGCCGGATGCCTTTCCTAACGCAACCCTGGTCGCCTGCTACGACACACAGGGATATGGTACACCTATTCTAACCGGGGCATACACCAGGCCCAGTACAACTGGTGCTCATTTCGCCGACCTCGGAAGGATGGTAGGCTGAGTCAACCCCCTGGTGTTTTCGACTTGGTTTATATGCACATATATTAATTCAGTGTCCCAACGGGGCTTGAACTCAGGACCTTTTTGGGTTCCAAGCCACTGCCCGAACCACTGTGCCAACACCAGGCTTAAAAAAAAAATAAAGAAAACATTAAAAAGAGACAAAAAAATAAAAATATACATGTATACATATGTATATCTTCTTCTTTCAGCTGCCCCCGTTAGGGGTCGCCACAGCGGATCATCCGTACGATCCGCATAGTGATTTGGCTTTGTTTTTGTTTTTTTTTATGCCGGATGCCCTTCCTGACACAACCCTGGTCACCTCTTACGACACAGGGATATGGTACACATGTACTGACCAGGGCACACACCGGGACCAGTACACTGGTACTCATTTCGCCGACCTCGGAAGGATGACAGGCTGAGTCAACCCCCTGGTGTATTAATTCAAGCAGCCAACGGGGCTTGAACTCAGGACATTTTGGATCCCAAGCCGCTACCCGAACCACAATGCCAACATCAGGCTCATACATATGTATGTATATATATATATATATATATATATATATATATATATATATATATATATATCTTCTTCTTCTTTCGGCTGCTCCCGTTAGGGGTCGCCACAGCGGATCATCCGTATGATCCGCATAGTGATTTGGCACAGGTTTTACGCCGGATGCCCTTCCTGACGCAACCCTGGTCGCCTCTTATGACACAGGGATATGGTACACCTATTTTAACCTGGGTATACACTGGCCCAGTATACTGGTACTCATTTCGCCGACCTCGGAAGGATGACAGGCTGAGTCAACCCCCTGGTGTATTAATTCAGTGGCCCAACGGGGCTTGAACTCAGGACCTTTTGGATCCCAAGCCGCTGCCCTAACCACTGCGCCAACACCAGGCTATTTATATATATATATATATATATATATATATATATATATATATATATATATATATATATATATATACATATACATATATATATATATATATATATATATATACATATACATATATATATATATATATATATATATACATATATATATATATATATATATATACATATATATATATACGTATATATATATATATATGTATATATATATGTATATATATATATATATACATATATATATACATATATATATGTATATATATATGTATATATATATATATATACATATATATATATATATATATATATATATATATATATATATATATATATATATATATGCATATATATGAAAATGCAGAGAGTAGGTTGCAAATGAAGGAAATCATTTGGGCAGTGCAGAAAGATAGGACAGGATTTGGTTGGAAAGAACAGAAACAATGGGCACAAGTGAGTGCAGGTGGGAGGCGAGAGATGGTTATCGAAGAGATTAAATGTATGGAAGGGGAGAGAAGAACGGCTCAAGCTGTAAGTGAACCTTAGCAAGGAGCATGGACAACATGGGAGAGGGTTGTGCAGAAGGTTAGCTGGACATCGCTGTGGAAGATGGAACCACAGCAATTAATCTTTGCACTTAAATCAATGTGTGACCAGATGGCAACTGCGTTGAATCTGGCAAAATGGAAATTGGCTGAGTCAGTAGAATGCACCAAGTATGGTCGAAGAGAGACATTAGAGCATGTACTGTCTGGTTGCCTGAAATCTCTAGCCAGGTATACTTGGTGGCATAACCAGGTTTTGTGAGTGATTGTCGAGGTTATGTGATGAGGCAAACAAATCAGACATAAAAGAGAAGACCATTATCACGTTCATAAAGGAGGGTGATAAAGTAAGGTTAAGCAACATCAAGGGGGCAGCATGCATTTTGAATTCAGGTGTGGCTGGCAGGTAGATGCATATTTGGACAGAGCGCTGAGGTTTCCATCTCATATTTCAGTCATCCAATAAAGACCTGATTTAATTATTTGGTCTGATGTGGTAAAAAGGGTTATCATCGTTGAGCTGACAGTACCATGGGAAGGAAATATGGAATGGGTATATGAAATAAAGTTGTGTCGGTATGAAGAGGTAAGAGAAGTGTGTGATGACCATGGGTGGATGTGTGATGTGCTCACAGTGGAAGTGGGTTGTAGAGGTTTTGTGGCAAAGTCTATGCTGAAGTACCTCAAGATGATTGGAGCATCATCTCAGCAAGTCAAGAATACTGTGACGCAATTATAGGAGGAATCAGAGATGACCTCACTGTGGATTTGGAAGAAGAGGTGAGTGCAGTGATTCCATTCACATGCAAGGGCAGGTCTGTGGGGATCTATATCTGGTCAATGATATCTGGTGATAAGCAAATGAGTTTATGGCGCTTGGTGGTGCATGTGCTGCACTGCTGGGGCTGCCCATGAGGATATGTAGTGGAGTAGGCCCCAAAACAGTGATGATGCATGGTTTCCAGCTGAGGAGAGCGACATCGAGCAGCGTCCTGACACTGTATATATATATATATATATATATATATATATATATATATATATATATATATATATATATATATATATATATATATATATATATATATATATATATATATATATTGTTGTGGTTGACGAAATTCGCAAACCACCATTCAGGTCCCTTAGGTGAGATATCTCTGTAAGTATATGTGTAGTTAGGCCCAAACCCGTTGTTTAGAGGGAATAAATGTCATTCATGCGGGCTGCGACCCTTTTAGATAGCCGTTTTTCTTTTTACTATCTTTATTTTGGACCAGCCGCCATTACTACCACCACAACCACCACCAACCACGTCTCAACAGCCATCACACAACAACCACCAACCGCAACGCCGCTTCATAACAACAGCCACGACCCTTGCCGTCACATCTCGCTCTCGCAACCATCGCATCACCGCCATTCCCGCGCCGCTTGTGGGCACCGATACTGGACTCGTGCAGGGCGCGCACCGAGCAGCGGGTGCAGAAACACCAGCCTTTCCGAAGAAATCGGATCAAAAACGATTCACGCCCACTTCTGTTCCGTCCTATCGGCGAGCGTGGGGCGATTTGGCCCCGCCTTCTGGTGCGTCGGAGTATAATCGCTATATGCAGATTCGTGGATCAAAAAGCATTCACGCCCACTTTTCCTCTGTCCAATGGGGAGCCAGCCAGAGGTAAAGGGTCGAAGGTGAAGGAGCGAGGCCCCGGGGGCTATAAAGGGCCGCGTTCGCTCGCCGGGCAGTGGAGTTGGGAAGAGTCGGAGCAGTTGAGTTGGGAAGAGTCAGTCAAGAGAAGAGTCGGAGAAAGCAGTTGGACGGAGCTGTGGAGAGTGGGAGAGTTGGAGAGGTGGCGGCGGCGGCGAAGGCAGTCGAGAGGGCGCTCGTGTCAGAGTCGGGGAGCTGCGGAGAGGGGAGGCCGGTAACGCGACCAAGGTCGTGGTGGAGACGCTCGTCGCGGGACCCGAGCCAGCGAGATATCCTCATCCCCCCCGAGCATCAACAACCCCCTCCTGTTTTCCCCCGCGCTGAGATAGTGTGAGAAGGGGGCCCCGTTCCCACCCCATTGCCAGACACTGTCCGCGAGGCCCGCGGAGTCGGGGCGCCACCGCCATTTTGCGGCTCATCACCAGACGGGTAGGCTCGACGCGGTCTCGGCCCCAGGCCCGTCTGCCCCCTCATAGTGGAGGGTGGTCCCTTTTTCTTTTGCTTTGAGTATATGTGTTGTCGGCGCCGTCTGTGAAGTAAAACTGTATAAGTGTTGCCGTGTGCTCGGTAGTCGGTGGTAGATCTGCATTGTGTTTCACTTTTACATTTGCTTTTTGTGCATTGTTGTGGTGTTTCTTCTTTTACATTTGCTTTTGGTGTATAATTGTATATGTGTGCTATCCGTGTGCCATCGCGAAATAAATGTGCTTTATGTTGAACTGTTTTTCCCGTTTCGCTTCGTCTTTTCCTTTATTGAATCTCCATCTTACTTCACGTAAAGGGTTGGTCGTGGGCTAAAACGCCCGATAATTAATCGAACCGTCGGGGTTGACGATAACACCGCTCGGTTATCCCGATAGTACGGAACGGGTCGCTTAAAGTGGCCCGTGTCCGAAGTCGACCTGCGGCGAGGTGCGATCGCCCGGTCTACCCTCCGTGTGGGTACTTAGGTAGGTCGAATTTGGCGAGCAACCCTATCCCACGCGGGGGGCCGATTGGCACGATCGTGGTGAGGCCGAAAGGCCCACCCAAGACTAGTTCCCGGCGTTAGTCCGAGAGGGTCACGACGGGATTGTCCGTCCGGTGGGCGACGTGCTGCGATTCGAGTTATGTGGCCGTCCGCACGCCGGCGGGCGCGAATCTGCAACAATATAAATATATATTGTTACAGGGCAGGGGGTCGGCCGCTAACCGACCGCTCTGAACGGAGCCGCAAGTCGAGTCGGCCCGACCGATCGCCCGGAATGTAGATTGCTGCCCGGATAACTCCGAGCGACGGGTCCTTGTACAAGAACCGAAATACGCCAATCGGCAGATCACGTGGGGTTGGGTCGATTGCCAATCTTCAATTTACCTAAATACCCACGTGATCCAACTACCGGGGTATTCCACCCTCGACGGATCTCGTACGGAACAAACCGCCGAGGCGAGCTTGTCCGTGCGCGATTCCGAGCGGCGTAAACGCCGAGAACCGTCGGTCCAAATGTCCCACTATTACGGCAAACCAACGGCTTTCTAACTCCCAACACACGAAATGTTCAGTCAATGAGGGAATGGACGCAACGAGCAGGTTTACATTCACACAAGGCCATTTATTATAATGAAACACTATGCAATTAAATAAGGCAAAACACGTATGCAATTATACAGGCAACAAAAGCACGACGAAAAAAACTACAACCGTCTACTTATTATGTACAGTCATTTACACTTAAAAGCAGTTCCTACTTATTAGACGGGCCCACGGACACACACACACACACACACACACACACACACACACACACACACACACACACACACACACACACACACACACACACAACGGTCGCTGAGGCATTTAATCACGTGCTCCAGCTCGGAGGACAGGTGAGCTGGAACTCAGAGCTTGATTCGAACCTTTCCACCTCGTGTGGTCTTCAACTTGTCCGGACCCGGGCTCCAGCGAGAGCGAGCTGGATCCAAATCGCCGTGAGCCGCGATCCTTCCCGAGCTCCCGCGAATCCTCCCGCGCTTCTCAACACGTGCCGGTGAGATGAGGCGCCGATCCTTCCTGTCGATGCGTCGTTTCCCCGAGGAACCAACTCCAAGAAGAGGCCGACGCGTCGCACCAAGCTGGGAAACAAAATGGAGAACGAAAAGCTCCACGAACCAAGAGGAAGAGGAAGAAGAGGAAGAAGCCTCCACTCGCAGCTCGAGCCGAACAACCGGCTCAAGTTCCTTCCAAAACAAAGCAGCAGCCGAAGCTCACTGAGCCAGCCGAAGCAAAAAGCTACCGAAGGCCTCAAGCCAAGCAAGCCAAGCAGGACCCGACGGCTGAACTACTGCTCTCTCCGAAGCAAAAAGCTTACTCCTCCCACGGGACTCAGCACACAAACTCAGCACACGGGACTCAGAACGGGACGCCCACGAACTCGGCCCCACTATGGGACTCCCACGAACTCTTTTTGAACAAAAAAAAGATGTCCTCTTTATCCTTTGCACCCCCTCCCCCACACCCGGCGTGACTCGTGCCCTCGTGATCCACCCCCCGCTAAACCACGGGTGGGAGGGAGTTGACGTCACCGCAAGGTTCTTCTTCCTCTTCGCAGAAGAGGGGGGAGGGACGTCTCCATTGTTTCGTTCCCCAACTATTTAATCGAACCGCACCTCATCTAATCGATTTCAAAACATTTAAACAATGGAAGTTGAGCTATCTCGGGAACATGCACTTATCGACATGGCTGACTAAGGGAACCTGTATGTTGTGTGCAATTGAATTCCAAATTCATAACAATATATATATATATATATATATATATATATATATATATATATATATATATATATATAAATATATATATATATATATATATATATATATATATATATATATATATACATATATATATATATATATATATATATATATACATACATATATATATATATATATATATATACATATATATATTTTATATATATATATATATATATATATATATATATGTATATATATATATATATATATATATATATATATATATATATTTATATACATATATATATATATATATATATATATATATATATATATATATATATATATATATATATATATATATATAAATATATATATATATATATATATATATATATATATATATATATATATATATATATATATACATATATATATATATATGTTGTGCATAGGATGATATTTGCGAAATCCAAATAAACACTATTTGCCGTGGAAACAGCAATTTCGAAAATGTGACCTGTCAAGTGTTTTACATGGTGGAATGTTGTGCATACTAAATTTGGTTGATACATTTTATAATTGCAGCCCAATACATGTTTTACATGTTTTGGATGGCATTTAATTTCTCCTTTGACTAATTTTTTTTTACCAGATTTTAAATACATATAATAGACATGTGTATAAATAAGCTGTTTAAGTTTCAATCTGACATCTTCAAAAATTATTGAGGTTTGGTAATAATAAAATCACCAAAAATCCCATTTGATTATAATGAGGTGAAAGTGTCGTCTTAGACACCATTTTCTCTGCCACGTGGGACTTTTTGCTGTGCCACGAACCAAGATGAACACAACCTGAAAAAAAACACAGTGGGAATTAATTAATTAATTTTATTTTGTACCCTCTGAGCTTTGTACCGAAACAGTTTACCAATGGGAGGCCTGGTGATTATGGCTGATGACTCTCAAGTGTTACTGCAGAAACCCCTCAGATTGAAGGTGTTTAGGGGTCTAAAGGTTCTAATGGGGTCTATAGGATCTACAAGGTCTTAGGGTCCTAAAGGGTCTAAAAGGTCTTAAATGTCTAAAGTGTCTTTGGGGTCATAAATGGTCTTAAGGTTATAAAGGCTCCTTGGGGCCCTAAGGGGTCTTTTGGCTCTTAAAGGGTCTTGGGGCTATTCGGGGTCTAAAAGGTCATTATTGGTTAATTGTTATAAAGGGTCTTAGGAGTGTAAGGGGTCTAATGAGTCTAAAGGGTTTTAAGAGTCTTCGAGTTAAAAGGGTATAAAGGTTCTTAGGAGTTTCAAAGGGCTTGTGGATCATAAGGGTCTTAAGGGTCATGGGGGTATTTGAGGGTCTTTGGGGTCTTAAGGTAATAAAGGTTCTTCTGGGTTTGAGGGTCTTCAAAGGTGTTAGGGGTCTAACCCATTGTGGCAGCACCCTCCATGGAGGATGAGGCCGAATGCGCTGTGTGACTGTGGAGGTTTCCAGATGATGGAGCACATCATGTGCACTGTCGCTTGCGGAAGCTATCGGGAGGAATTTTAGCCCTCCAACAACTGACCCTTGAGGCAGCCACAAGGCTGTAGAACCTAGACATTCAATTTCAACACACCCCATATTGGCTATAGACAAGAATGAGTCTATAGTGTTTTAGGGGTCTAAATAGTGAAAGGGGTTTTGAAGGGTATTAGGGTTATAAAGGGACAAAAGGATCTGAGGGTTCTTAAGGGTCTTTGGGGTTGAAAGGGTCTTAGGGCTATTAAGGGTCTTTAGGGTCTTAAAGTGTCTTAGGGTTATAAAGGGTCTAAAGGTTCTTGAGGGCCTTAATGGTCTTGATTGGTATTAATGGTCTTGACGTGTACCTCCACCCCATGGTAGCATGTGTACCTCCACCCCTTCTCCACCAGTACTTCTTTGAATATTATTTTTAAACCAACTAAAACACATTTCAGGTTATCAAGTTAATGTGAGATTAGTTTAATGTTCTGGAGTGAGTTCATGCTTTGGTGGTTAGTTCCAGGTTCCATGTTTGTTTCAGGTGACAGGTTTAGTTTCAGGTGACAGGTTTAGTTTGTTTTTTTTGGGTTTGTTTCAATTTTTAGGGTTACAAATATATGATATTATTAATTTCAAGTTATAGGACACAATGTGCAGTGAATTCCTTTGGTTTCGTTATTATTATTACTTTGCTTTTAATTTCCTGAATTGATGAAAAAAGTGCATTTGACACGTGTCTGGTTTCGTTTAAAATGAATCAAATGAATCGTTTACCTTCCCACTCAAATGGGTAATTTGAACTAATTCATCCATTAGTTAGGCTTGCCTAAATATAGACATGGTATCCTGTTTCATTAGGTTTGGCAGGTGATGAACTGATACATGATGCTCCACTCAGAGATTAATTATGACCAATTATAATATCCGGATTTGGTCAGGATGTATGAAATTGTGGTTCCGATTCATAATCCACCTCCAGTGCGTGTGTGACTGTGTGATGTATTTCAATTGAATTTTAACATGTTGACCTGAAATTTGCTTTATCAAGCTGATGTGATGATGCTTTTAAAGAAAAAGAAACTTGTATAACTTATTTACCTTTCTCAAAGAAGAGATATGCATTTCAATGATACTGTGCTGTACTTTCAAATGTAACAGGGGTCAAGTATTTGCTGTAGATTTCAAACATTTATTACAATGCACCAGTAGGATGTGTTTAACTTTATGCAAACACAATAAACAAATCACAATACCATCGGTGATGGAATAGTGCAGAGTATTTGTTGCAGCATTAAATGAACAGCACCAGGGAGGTGTAAAAAAAACTACCGGACTCAACATCCGGTACACCACCCACTGATCGCCAAAAATATTAAATGGAGATATGGTAAAAATATTTTTTTTAATCCATATTCCTAACTCCTTAATGCAGCATCACACTAGTTTCTGTACGTTCATCTCGTGCACATATTATGTGTGACCCACCTCTGACATATCAAATATAACAGTAAATCCAAATAACCTACTCGAGGACGTGTTCCATACTATTCTTACCACATTCGAGCTAAGGGATGATGACCCCCCACGACCTTTGTCACGTAACAATATGTGTATACACAGCCTATATTTTCATCTTGGAGGTGCAAACATCCAGAATTTTATCCTCAACACCATGACTGCTGGTCTATTTCCGTTTCCGGGGCGTCACAATCAAGGTCCAATGTACGGTCATTAAACGCTGTGCATTTTGAGAGCGAATAAACGGATGACAATCGATCATAATATGTCGAGTTTGTCGAGATACATTACATGGCGACGAGGATAAACATCAAGACGAAGACTTATTTCGGCAATATTGATGAATTTGACCCTCATGGGCAAGATTTTGACATGTATTCTGAGCGGTTGTCCTTCGACATTGAGGCGAACGGCATTGCAACTGGAGCCCGGATGAAGGCCGTCCTCCTGTCTGTTTGTAAGAAGAGGCATTCACACATTAACAACCTGATTTGTCTGATGACAATTCAGGGTTTTGTGCATGCAAAACTCAAAACCGCTTTGAAGGACATGAGAATCCATCTCAATCTATATATATATATATATATATATATATATATATATATATATATATATATATATATATATATATATATATATATATATATATATATATATATATATATTGTTGTGGTTGACGAAATTCGCAAACCACCATTCAGGTCCCTTAGGTGAGATATCTCTGTAAGTATATGTGTAGTTAGGCCCAAACCCGTTGTTTAGAGGGAATAAATGTCATTCATGCGGGCTGCGACCCTTTTAGATAGCCGTTTTTCTTTTACTATCTTTATTTTGGACCAGCCGCCATTACTACCACCACCAACCACGTCTCAACAGCCATCACACAACAACCACCAACCGCAACGCCGCTTCACAACCACAGCCACGACCTTTACCGTCACAACTCGCCCTCGCAACCATCGCATCACCACCGTTCCCGCGCCACTTGTGGGCACCGATACTGGACTCGTGCAGGGCGCGCACCGAGCAGCGTGTGCAGAAACATCACAGCCTTTCCGAAGAAAACGGATCAAAAACGACTCACGCCCACTTCTGTTCCGTCCTATCGGCGAGCGTGGGGCGATTTGGCCCCGCCTCCAGGTGCGTTGGAGTGTGGTCGCTATATGCAAATTCATGGATCAAAAAGCATTCACGCCCACTTTTCCTCGGTCCAATGGGGAGCCAGTTAGAGGTGAAGGGTCGAAGGTAAAGGGTCGAAGGTGAAGGAGCGAGGCCACGGGGCATATAAGGGGCCGCGTTCGTCAGTCAAGGCAGTTAAGAGTTCGGAGGGGAGAGAGTGAAGAGTTCGGAGCCAGAGAAGAGTTGGGACGAGTCAAGAGAGGAGACGGAGAGGGCGGTTGGACGGAGATGTGGAGAGGTGGCGGCGGTGAAGGTGGTCGAGGGGGTGCTCGTGTCTGAGTCGGGGAGCTGCGGAGGGAGAGGCCGGCGGCGCGACCGAGGTCGTGGTGGAGACACTCGTCGCGGGACCCGAGACAGGGAGATATCCACCCCCCCCGAGCATCAACAACCCCCTCCTGTTTCCCCCCCGCGCTGAGATAGTGCGAGAAGGGGGCCCCGTTCCCACCCCATACCAGGCAGTCCCAGCGAGGCCCGCGGAGTCGGGGCGCCAGCGCCATTTTGCGGCTCATCATCAGACGGGTAGGCCCGACGTGGTCTCGGCCCCAGGCCCGCCTGCCCCCCCTCATCTTTGAGGGTGGTCCTTTTCTTTTGCTTTGGGTATATGTGTTGTCGGCGCCGTCTGTGAAGTAAAACTGTATAAGTGTTGCCGTGTGCTCGGTAGTCGGTTAGATCTGCATTGTTGCATTTGCTTTTTGTGCATTATTGTGTGTTTCTGCTTCTTTTACATTTGCTTTTGGTGTGATTGTATATGTGTGCTTTCCGTTCATCGCGAAATAAATGTGCTTCATGTTGAACTGTTTTCCCGTTTCGCTTCGTCTTTTCCTCTATTGAATCTCCATCTTACTTCACGTAAAGGGTTGGTCGTGGGCTAAAAAGCCCGATAATTAATCGAACCGTCGAGGCCAACGATAACACCGCTCGGTTATCCCGATAGTACGGAACGGGTCGCTTAAAGTGGCCCATGTCCGAAGTCGACCTGCGGCGAGGTGCGATCGCCCGGTCTACCCTCCGTGTGGGTACTTAGGTAGGTCGAATTTGGCGAGCAACCCTATCCCACGCGGGGGGCCGATTGGCACGATCGTGGTGAGGCCGAAAGGTCCACCCGTGACTAGTTCCCGGCGTTAGTCCGAGAGGGTCATGACTGGATTGTCCGTCCGGTGGGCGACGTGCCGCGATTCGAGTTACGTGGCCGTTCGCACGCCGGCGGGCGCGAATCCGCAACACTGGTGTCAGGAGTGGGATATAAACTCATCGCCCTCCTCGCGGCACTGGTATCGGAGAACGGGAAAACGGGCTCTCCTGTCTCCTGCTAAATTCACGGGAATCGGTCCAGGGGTGAGAGGAGCGACCCCCGATTCCCTCCAAATTACGAGCGAGCTAAATTAACCCTTTACGAGAAATAAGATGGCGTCTCAAGGCGAGCGGGAGCCGGGGGGTATTAGAAATGTATATGTGTAGTAGTGTAGAATCCATGGACCAGGATGAAATCCCCGTGCAGGAAATGTTGGTTGTGCAGGAACACGGACTCGCCCAACTGAACCCAGAGCCCGAAATAGGTGCGGCGGCGGCCGCGGTGTATGACACCTCCCCTCCCCCTCTCCACCAAAACCCTTCCCCGATCCCTGCCGAAACGGCTCACCCAAGCGCACCCGACATGGCCCAGCTATTCACCATGCTGGCAAAGATGAATGCGGATGCGCAACAAATGAATGCGGTAATGAAAACGAAAATGGATGCGAATACACAAAAAATGGATGAAATAAAAAGCATGAACGAAAAGATGGAAACAAACATGAAGGAAGAAATGAAAGAACTGTGGGGTGCGACGCAGAACATGGGCCGAAGCCTGCAGGCGGGCATGAAGGCCGTTACCGGGGAGCTTAAAATGGCGACGCCACATGTGGGATCGAACGAGCTGGGAGGGGGTGCAACGGCTGTCGGGCCCGCGGTGGAGGCGGGTGAAAAAATAATTCGGGGGACGTGTTGGGCGAGGGTCGTGACGGAAAAAGTGACGGTAACCGAGAGGGACAAACTAATTGGGGTGACGGAGACGTGCACGAGGGAGATAACAAGGGAAGAGACGGAAATAATAGTTGAGACAAGGGAGGTAAAGGGTGAAGAGGTGACTGAGTTGGCAGAGACACGGGAGATGGGAACGATAGAGGGAAGACTGCACGATGAAGACGGGGTAAGTGACGCACACACACACACACACACGGAGGTAGTTGAGGATAATGGGGGTGAGCTCGCGGACTGGGTAGAGACCCGGTGCGAGCAGTTGGATGGCCACCTCCAGGAACGAGGGGAGGGAGTATGCCCACTTGGGGCGAGTCACGACCAGGTGGGTTCGGTCGTGCTTTGCGAGGTTGAGGGGACGGGTGCTGTGGACAGGTGCACGGAGAGCTTGGGGGGTATAGAGGCCCCGGAGACCCTTGTGGGGACACGAATCCCCAGTGTGGTTGTCCCGGTGTGTGTGATGCAAGGTGTGAGTGCGTCCCCGTGTGTGGAAGCGACCCCGTGTGTGAGTGGTGTGGTGGCGATTGTGCCGGAGTACGTGCTTCCCAGCACGCCATGTGTAAAAGGGGCACCGCAAGTGGAAGAGGCCGTGTGTGTGAGTGAAACGTCCAGTATGGATGAAACACCGCGGTTGAGTGCCCCCGCGTGTGTGAGTGAGGCACGGTGTATGAGTTGGGCACCGCGGGTGAGTGCCCCCGCGTGTGTGAGTGAGGCACGGTGTGTGGATGAGGCACCGCGGGTGAGTGCCCCCGCGTGTGTGAGTGGTGTGGTTTGTGTGAGGGAAATGGCACGAGTGAGTGAAAGGCCGCGAGTGAGTGGAGCCACGTGTGCGAGGGAGATGGCATGCGTGAGTGAACGGCCGAGTGCAAGGGAGACCGTGTGTGTGAGAGAGCGGTATGTAAGGGAGATGTCGGTGGGCATGTGTGAACATGCAGCCGCGTCTCCCGGTGTGAGTTTAATGGTGAGGTGTGTTCGCGTCGTAACACGCGGGAGTGCGTGTGTCGAATGGCGACGACGGCGACATGTGAGGAAAGGAAGCCGAGTAGCGGCTGTAGTTGTTTCAGGGACCGTGCCGGGTTCACCCAGCAGTGAGCACGAGGTCCGTGCTGTGCAACGCACGAGGCCCCCACGTGCTCGCTTGCGAGAGTGAAGTCCCGGTCCGGAAACGCCAGCGGTGGATTTGCCGATCCCGCGGACGGACAAAGTTTAGGCAGGATTACGGATTTGGACCGGACGGGTTCTCCACGCGATCGTGTGTGTTAAGCTCCAACGGGCAACGCACATGTGTTCGCGTGGGGAACCCCTCGAGACGTGGGGCTTGTGTTTTGTTTATGCGCACGGTGACATCATGGCTGCACGCGGGGTTGGAATCCAGCAGGAGGGGTATCCCTGCCTGATGGTACCGTCCAAGGAGGGACGAGGTACACGTGCAGCTGCATGACGTCACGGGCAGGTGCAAAGTGCGCGAGCTGTGAGTTGCCGCGCTGGTGATGCGCATGAAAAAAAACAAAAAAACAGTAAGCCTCACTTTCGGGTGCACAGGTTTCCTGGGCAAGGGGTGGAAGACCCCCTTGACCAGGGCACAGGAGGAAACTAGTTAGGGGGAAGGGTTAGCTTAGTTAGACCGACTTCATGGGGCAGGGGTAAGTCCTCATGGAGTCCGTGGAATGCATTAGTTAGAGGGATTGTAGCCAGATTTAGGTTGGGAAATAAAATGATTTATTTGGAGACAGTGACAGACTTGTGGATATGTAGAGGGGACGTAGCTTAGCGACGTAGTGTTAAAAGGAATGTGCTGTAGTTTAAAGGACGACGTGGGAGCACGAGTTAGTTAGGGGATGCAGATAGAAGGATGGCAGAGTTCAGCGGTGAGTATGTTGAAGAGTTGGTGAGTGAAGTGGAAGCATGTGCTTGGTGAGTGAGTGAGGCCAGCAGGTCTGTGTGAGTGGAGCGAATGGGGAATGAATGGTGCGATGAGTGATTGGGGGGAGGAGTGACTCCCACCCAAGGGACCCCGGGGTCAGTATAAAGTGAGTTAGCTGGGTTAGTCAAATTAACAAAAATGGAGGTTGTTTTGTTGTTGGTGGGTGTGTAGGCTCGAAACCCGTTTGGAGGGGTGCAGGAGCCCTGTTGACGGGCTGGGAGCGTGGCTTCGAAAGGTGAGTATCGCTGACTGGGTACCCCGGGCACCAGGCTAGTCGGCCGTGGTAGGCCAAGGGCCCATGGGGGGCCGGGATAGCGTAGTGGGCACGGGTGCGCCTGCTTGGTGCGGGGGCCCGGGGCGCCATTAGCCGCGTGGGCAGTGTTGTGGGCATGGGTGACCCTCGGAAAGGGGCCCAGGAAGCCAGCCTGCCACGTGTGCGTTTCAGGGGAGGTGCCATGGGGGGCACTCCCCGGTGTTAGGGAGCTGGTAGGCTCGGAGGCAGTGTAGTGCCCGGGGGTACCATCATCGGAGAATCGGCAGAGGGTCGTGCCTGCCAAAGGGAGCCACGTGTCCCAGCCATGAGACCGTGTGAGGGCACGGAGAGAAAATTGGGGGGTGAGGCCCGAAATTGTAAGGACACCAACACAGGCGATGGGAATCTGGGTTGTTAGAACCAATAGTTTAAGCGAGAGGCGCTTGTTGAAAGCCCCGGGGTAGTTTAACAGTTAAATGGTTAGGGTAGATAGGAAGTGTACCCATCCGCACCATCCATCCCCTCACTCTCGTTGTGGGCCGCTGGACCCACTTTGTGTTATAGATCGCTGAAGTCTGGGGAGGCCATCCTGAGGCTTCGTTGGGCCTCGACACAGGACGCTAGCTCTCCCTTATTCCCCTCTGGGAAGGGAACGTAGGGGTTGGGAGTAGGCTAGGTGACAGGATAGGTTAGCCGAACAAAGACGATAAAGGGGGTTAGGGGACGATTTATAGTGGGGAAGTAAAAAAAAATAAAAAAAATAAAAGTTGGGGCTAAATTGGGCTTTGACAAATTAAGGGAGTGGGTATAGACAGTGACAGGCAAAAGCGATAGGTTGGGAGGGAGACCGTAGGGTAGGTCCGAGCCCGCCTTCCGAGTGGCCAGCACCACCGCACTCCCTCCACCAACCTCCACTGAACGGCAAAGGCTGGCCAGCTTCATCTGCTGGCTGCGTCGCTGCAAGGCAAAGGCCGGCCCACTTCATCGGCAGCTGTTGTTTTGCTGCAAGGCCTGTGCCGGCTGGATCGTCTGCAGCTGCTGTGCTGCAAGGCCTGTGCCGGCTGGATCATCTGCAGCTGTGGTACTTCAAGGCCTGTGCCGGCCAGTTCGTCTGCCGGCTGTGTTTGCCTGCAGCGGCCTTCTTCTGCGGGCTGTGTTTGCCTGCTACCTTTGCCATGCCATGCCCACTGCCCCTGTTCACCAGCCCCGTTCAATTTTTGCTTTGCCCCCCCTGTTCATTGCCATGTGCGCCAGGATCAATGCAACAGTTTGCAAGCTACAACACGGGCTTGCAGTGGCGGCCCGTGCACCGTGTTTGCAGTCATCCATCCATTCGTTGTGTTCATTGCGTGTGCCACTTGAGCTGGCACGGAGACTGCGTTTGTGCAGCCCATGCACCGTTGTGGTTCACTGTGTTCAGTTAAAAAGGGAATGCCTTGGACTGCGAGTGAGCAGCCAGCCACGTTCCCTGTCACCTGCATTGTTTGAGCCAGAGACTGCATGTGAGCAGCCTGGCTCCCTGCTAACTGCTTTCTTTTTGCAGAGTTCAGTGATCCTGGGCCATGGTTTAGTGTAAAATTTGTAAGTTAAGGTTAAGATGTACTGTAAATATGAGTGCGCCCCCGGCATGTCTGTCTTAGCGCCGGCAATTTTATTTAAGTCGTCCGTGTGAGTGAGTTTGTTTAGGTAGTTACTCAGCCCTTAGGTTATTTATTTTGGGGACACGAATACCATGAATGTCGCACTCAGGGATCCGTAGGTAAAATGTACTAGGGGAAAACTACACATGATGGCACACGAAAATTTGACGACTCGGGACGAGTCTGTAAAAAGGGGAGGGGGTAGTGTTGTGGTTGACGAAATTCGCAAACCACCATTCAGGTCCCTTAGGTGAGATATCTCTGTAAGTATATGTGTAGTTAGGCCCAAACCCGTTGTTTAGAGGGAATAAATGTCATTCATGCGGGCTGCGACCCTTTTAGATAGCCGTTTTTCTTTTACTATCTTTATTTTGGACCAGCCGCCATTACTACCACCACCAACCACGTCTCAACAGCCATCACACAACAACCACCAACCGCAACGCCGCTTCACAACCACAGCCACGACCTTTACCGTCACAACTCGCCCTCGCAACCGTCGCATCACCACCGTTCCCGCGCCACTTGTGGGCACCGATACTGGACTCGTGCAGGGCGCGCACCGAGCAGCGTGTGCAGAAACATCACAGCCTTTCCGAAGAAAACGGATCAAAAACGACTCACGCCCACTTCTGTTCCGTCCTATCGGCGAGCGTGGGGCGATTTGGCCCCGCCTCCAGGTGCGTTGGAGTGTGGTCGCTATATGCAAATTCATGGATCAAAAAGCATTCACGCCCACTTTTCCTCGGTCCAATGGGGAGCCAGCCAGAGGTGAAGGGTCGAAGGTAAAGGGTCGAAGGTGAAGGAGCGAGGCCACGGGGCATATAAGGGGCCGCGTTCGTCAGTCAAGGCAGTTAAGAGTTCGGAGGGGAGAGAGTGAAGAGTTCGGAGCCAGTGAAGAGTTGGGACGAGTCAAGAGAGGAGACGGAGAGGGCGGTTGGACGGAGCTGTGGAGAGGTGGCGGCGGCGAAGGCGGTCGAGGGGGTGCTCGTGTCTGAGTCGGGGAGCTGCGGAGGGAGAGGCCGGCGGCGCGACCGAGGTCGTGGTGGAGACGCTCGTCGCGGGACCCGAGACAGGGAGATATCCACCCCCCCCGAGCATCAACAACCCCCTCCTGTTTCCCCCCGCGCTGAGATAGTGCGAGAAGGGGGCCCCGTTCCCACCCCATACCAGGCAGTCCCAGCGAGGCCCGCGGAGTCGGGGCGCCAGCGCCATTTTGCGGCTCATAATCAGACGGGTAGGCCCGACGCGGTCTCGGCCCCAGGCCCGCCTGCCCCCCCCTCATCCTTGAGGGTGGTCCTTTTCTTTTGCTTTGGGTATATGTGTTGTCGGCGCCGTCTGTGAAGTAAAACTGTATAAGTGTTGCCGTGTGCTCGGTAGTCGGTTAGATCTGCATTGTTGCATTTGCTTTTTGTGCATTATTGTGTGTTTCTGCTTCTTTTACATTTGCTTTTGGTGTGATTGTATATGTGTGCTTTCCGTTCATCGCGAAATAAATGTGCTTCATGTTGAACTGTTTTCCCGTTTCGCTTCATCTTTTCCTCTATTGAATCTCCATCTTACTTCACGTAAAGGGTTGGTCGTGGGCTAAAAAGCCCGATAATTAATCGAACCGTCGAGGCCGACGATAACACCGCTCGGTTATCCCGATAGTACGGAACGGGTCGCTTAAAGTGGCCCGTGTCCGAAGTCGACCTGCGGCGAGGTGCGATCGCCCGGTCTACCCTCCGTGTGGGTACTTAGGTAGGTCGAATTTGGCGAGCAACCCTATCCCACGCGGGGGGCCGATTGGCACGATCGTGGTGAGGCCGAAAGGTCCACCCGTGACTAGTTCCCGGCGTTAGTCCGAGAGGGTCACGACTGGATTGTCCGTCCGGTGGGCGACGTGCCGCGATTCGAGTTACGTGGCCGTTCGCACGCCGGCGGGCGCGAATCCGCAACAATATATATATATATATATATATATATATATATATATATATATATATATATATATATATATATATATATATATATATATATATATATATATATATATGTTGTTTGTCTTTCAGCTGCTCCCGTTAGGGGTCGCCACAGCGGATCATCCATTATGATCTGCATACTGATTTGGCATAGTTTTTACGCCGGATGCCATTCCTGACGCAACCCTGGTCGCCTCTTACGAGGCAGGGATAAGGATCGGGTTTCGCCATGATTCCAGGCTGCTCTACACCCTCTCATAGCATGGCCCAGTGCAGAGGTCCCATCCTCAAGCGATCCTCCAACCCAAGCCTCCGAGTGCCTGGATTACAGGCACAAGCCACTACGCCCGGTGTGTATATATATATACATATATATATATAGTTACGGCTGTGGAAATTCGCAGAACACCAGAAAGGTTCCTTCGTTCAGTTAGATCGATAAGTCTGTGTTCCGTTACATTCCCCACCGTTGTTTAATGGGATTTTATTCGTGTCACAGGGCTGTGATCCTTTGAGGTAGATTTTTCTTTTTCTATCGTTATTTTGAACCAACCACATCTCCACCACTATTACAACAACCAACATCGCTCCCCTTAACCACAACGCCAACCACACCACCAACGCCACAACCACGATCGCCAACCACCTAACCACCTTCGCTGCTACGCCAGCTATCAATTCCCTTTTTCTCCACGGATACATTACAACCATCTCTCCGCATTCAGTCAATAAACGCGAGCAAAAGGAAGGAACTTGAGGGCGTGCGGATTTTTCCTGCCTAATATTCCCGCCTGTTTTCTCCGCACTTCGTGTGGGGGAGGGCGAGGGAGATCGTTTGCCATTGGTCGGTTCGTGGAATGAGGCGCTGGGAACGGAGGAACGCACCTTTTTGGGAAGCTTCTCGCAGGAACTGGAAGGGGGGCGGGGCAGAGAACGGGGAGGACCAAGGGGTTGGACCCCAGGGGATATTAGGGCGTGCAGGATGCCAGGTCTGGCAGTTAGTTCGTGTCTTTGGTCGTCGAGCCCTTTTGTTGTCAGAGCTCTCGTGGTTTTCTTCGTGGTGGCTGCTCGTCGAGCTAGCAGCTCTCGTGGTTTTCTTCATGGTGGCTGCTCGTCGAGCTCGCAGCTCGTGTGTTTTTGTCATCGAGCCTTTTCTGGTCGGGTGATTGCTGCTGCTTCGTGGTGGTTCGAGCTCCGAGTGCCTTCCCTCTGGGTGCCAAGTCGTGAGGGTTGTGTGCGGTGGTCCAGGGTCGCGGCGTGCACGAGAGGAGAGTGCTGGAGAGAGCTCGCCGACCATTGCACCACGAGGGTGCAGGTAACCAGCGTCGGTCTCATGGGGCCCATTCGGTCAGACAAGTCCCATGCCATAAAGGCCCACAGGCCCAGTCTGACCCCCCTGTCTATGGGGGTGGTCTTTTCCTTTTATTTTTCTTTCGAATGAATTTTGGTGGCGCTGTGTCCATAAGTAAAACCTGTTAAGTGCCTGTGAAATAATAATAATATTCGGTCGTAGTGCTTTCCCTTGCTTGTGTCTTTGTCCCGGTCCTGTGATTGCTTTTGTTTCTTTGAATGCGTTTATGACTGTATTTCATTGCCTTGCCTGCATAAATGTTGTGTGTGAATGGTAAATAAATGTGCTTTGTTGAAATGTACCCCGTTCGTTGCATCGTCTCCCTTTTGAAAATGCCATCTTGCATCGTGGAATAAATAGCTGGGTTTTAAACACCCGTTCAATAGAATCGGATCCGGCGAGGTCGGGCGATAATACCCGCTCAGTTATCACTGCAGAACGGAACGGACCGCTCCAGCGGTTCGTGTCTAGGCCGACCTGCGTCGAGGTACGGTCGCCCGGTCGGCTGCCCGCGCAGGTACTTAGGTATATCGAATTCGGCGAGTGACCCTATCTTGCGCGGGTAGACAATTGTCTCGGCCGTGGTGGGGGTTGGAAACCCACCCGTGACTGGTTTCTGGTGTTGCTCCGGAAAGTCACGACTGAATTGTCCGTCCGGTGGGCGAGCTGATACTATTAGTGGAAAGCGGAAGTTCGCACGCCGGCGGGCACGAATTCGTAACAATATATATATATATATATATATATATATATATATATATATATATATATATATATGTATATATATATATATATATATATATATATATATATATATATATATATATATATATATATATATATATATATATATATATATATATACACACACACACACATCTTCACAGCCGGCTTCCTCAAGCCAATAGACCCCGAGCCTCAGCACGTGTCCGGTTTTTATGTCAATATAACCACTTATTTCCGGTGACGTGCTTGTACTCAAAGTCAAAAGGAGGAGTGCTTTTTATTTTATTTTCCCAACCTCAAACAAAATAAACGTCAAATAACATCATCGACGGTGTGCTCTGCTCTTTTTTTGTTTGTTTTTACTTCCATGTGATCTGGCGTTGTAGGTGTGTGGGTGAGCATGTGTGTACATTTGTTGTTGTTTTTGTGTTTCCGGGCACGAACATGGCTGGTCTTTTTATCCGGGTTGGGCATGATGAGGTGTTGCTTGTGCGAGTGTTGGGGTTCTCGTTGGGTGTTGTGCACATGTGGATGTGGTGTTTGGGATTGAGTGTTTGTTGCTCACCTTATCCAGCCGTTGGCACCATCCAGTCTTTGCCATTCGCATCAGAGGTGTGCATTGTGTGGGTATGTCCACTGTCTCCCCAGACCAGTTAGACCACCCTCCTGGCTCTTCACGTGCCATGCTTCCAAAATCAACCTGTGTCATTCGTTGAACGTCGTGCCGAGGACACGGGTCCCAAAGTCAAATTTGTGGCTAGATTGCAGGCAATGACGTACTATGGCTGACTGGGTCACCTTTCCAAGCCTAATTGCTCTCTTCTTCTTGATCTAACCTTTGTTTTAAATTTCTTCCAATTTCACCAATGTAGAATTGGTCACAGTCTCTGCATGATGAATAGTAAACTACTCCAGATTTATCACCAGTTGGTATAAGGTTCTTTAGTTTTGAAATGACATTACGGATGGTGAGTATAGGCTTGTAGGCTACGCCAATCCATACACTGTGTATTATCCTGCCAATCCTTTCAGAAAGGCGCGGGTAGTATGGCAGTACACAGTGCCCAAGCATGTCTGGCTCCTTCCATTCTGTCCATTTTGATTTTTTGAAGATTGGGTTTGAGGAGTTAAAATCCAGGAAACTGCTGGTGTTGGTTCGTTTCCTGGAAACAGAAATCTTGAGGGAGCCATCAAGTTTACGGTGAACCTCCACATCCAAAAATGCCAATTTGCTTTCATTTTCAATTTCCATTGTGAAGTTAATGCTGGCGAATAACGGGCCAAGTTGTCCCAGTAAGTGGTCTACCAATATTGTATGCACAATGGCAAAGGTGTCATCTACAAACATGTTCTGTACCATGGGAGCCAAACTGGATCGTGTAAACAGCTGGATTAGGTGAGCAACAAACACTCAATCCCAAACATCACAACCGCATGCGTACAACACCAAAGGAGAACCCCAACACTCACACAACCAACACATCATGTCCAACCCGGACACGAAACCAGCCGTGTTCGTGCCACAGAAACACAAAATAACAAGCGCACACAATATATATGGAAACATTTAATTCCAAGATCATATATATATATATATATATATATATATATATATATATATATATATATATATATATATATATATATATATATATATATATATATATATATATATATATACAGTATATTGTTGCGGATTTGGAAACCCATCACACACAACATACAGGTCCTATATATCAGTTATATCGGTAAGTGCATGTTGCCAGTTAGGGTCCCCACCCTAGTCTAATGGGTAATTAAATGATCCTGCTCTGTGGAGTTATTTTAATAGCCGAGTTTTCTTTTCGTTTATGACATCACCAACAACAACTACAACAACACCAGCATCTTTTCACCTTCATATCACTTCTTCCCACCGACGCCATCGCTCACGTGCGTGTCAGCACGAACGTGGGTGGAGTTCACGAAGGCCTGACGTCTCTCTGGTGAATCCTCAGCAGATCGGGGACGGGGCGGGGAATCAAGGCACCCAACACGCTCCCCGACCAATGATGGAGAGACAACGGAGTTCCTCGGCAAATGAGGTGTGCAGAGGGGTGAGACGCGTGCCCCCCCCACCCCGACGGGGGCGAGTTTAAATAAATGGGACAGGCGGTCTCATCTGTCTGTCTGGTCTGGTCTTGGTCGTCGTCGTCATATTCTTCCTCCTCCCCCTCCGCACGATCGAGCGCTTGAGAGACACCATCCCCCGCAAGAACCGCAAGGGTCGCTCCCTGGTGCCTGGATTTGGCTCTCCTCCCACTGGCGCCCGGACCGAGTCAGCTCGAAGACCACACGAGGTAGACAGGTCCAAAACAGACCCTGGTCTTCAGCCCAACTATCCTCTGGGCTGGAGGTCCGAATAAAGACCACTTTGGTCCGATTCTTTGGGTGTGTTTGCGTGTGTGTGTCAGTGGGCCCGTCTGTTAAGTAGTGAACTGTATAAGTGCTCTTGTTGTTCATACCTTGCATACCTCCATTTATTAATATTTGGTTTAACTCTGCCCTAATGTGCTCCCCTCATTCCCCCATCGTAAATAAACATCCCCATTTGTGAAATGTTTCAGCTCGTTCATGTCTATTCCTTCATTGGCTTCGCTTGCTGCATATTGGAATATTAGCCAGGCCATTGCCGTTGTAATGGGATATTTGGGACCGACAGAAGCTCGGTGACCGTCCGCTCGGGTCGCACACGGTTCGAGCACGCTTGCGGCTCGTTCCGTACGAGCGCCGTCGAGGGTGAATTCCCCCGGTAGTTTGGGTGACGTGGGTATTTAGGTAAATTGAAATTGGCAATTGACCCTACCCCACGTGGTCTGACTATTGGCGAACTTTGGTCCAATAAGGGACCCGTACTTTTCCGGAGTTTTCCGAAAAGGTACGATGAGAATGGAGATGTGGAGAGGTCTTTCTTTATTTATATATGAGCAAATACAACCCATCGCTTCGCTGACGGTGGAGTGAAGGGGAGGGGGTGGTGAAACAGAAAGAGAGAAAGAGGGGGGAAGGGAGGCAGAGAGGAGGGAGGGGAAGTGAGGAGTGGGTGAAGAAGAGGAAGCCAGGAAGGGGAGAAGAGCGAGGAGGGGGTGGAGGTGGGGAGAGTAATGCCTTACAAAACGTTGCTATACACTGCGGGAGGGATGGGTGCGAGAGAGACTGAGACAGACAGAGACAGCGAGAGAGAGCGACAGAGGTGTGGGAGGAGAGAGCTGCATTTTATTTGGAGGTGGGAGTGAGGAGGGGACAGACAGAGATGGTGGGGGAGGGAGGAGGAAAAAAAAATAGATAGGTGAGGGGCGGAGGTGGCATTAGCAAAGAGAGTGATATTTTTACGCTTAATGACTGAACACAAATATAAAAGAATCTCATGTCAGAACAGCTGTACACACAATGACACAACAGAGTTTGTCATGTTAACCACAGGCACATCTGCAAAAACTTTGATATCCCAGTTCTAGAAATTTTGTGGGAACATGAACCAAAAGCATGGACTGAAAACATGGAAGTATCGCTCATGTACGACCTAATGATCCCTTTGAGTGTGAACATTGAAAACAAAACATTGCGACCAGATGCCATACTTAGGTACAAAAAAAGAGAGAAGGCATTGCTAACTGAGGTGTTAATACCAGTGCTTTTGGCCTAAACAATGCAGAAATCAAGAAAATGACCAAATTCCAAGACCTCAGGAAGGAAGTGAAAAGACCTTGGAAGCTGAAGAATGTCAAAGTTGTACCAGTGATAGTTGGCACTCAGGGATTGATGACAAAGAACTTCAAAGAGATATAAAAACCATCGCCAGGAATATTATAACAAACAAACTACATTTTGTAGCTGTCCAGGTCTCAGTGACGATCCTGAAGAGAGCCCTCGGCACAAAGATTTGAGAACAGAAAACTTCACAGCTTGGTCCATGAATCATGACTCCTTACTGAAATGAAGGTGGATACTTTTAGCCCACCCTGGGAGGACTCCATTCCATTTTCTGAAACCAGTCTATGGAGATATCAACCAACGACCAAAAACACACACACACACACACACACACACACACACACACACACACCGGTGTCAAATACCATTGTGGTAATGCAGTTTATGAACATACACACATGTGCAAATGCACACACGTGCAAATGTAGACACGTCAAGAAAATAAACAACAAACACAAATATTTACCTTCAAACATCGTTCTTTGGAAGAGGATTTAAAGTGGGTAATTAGCAAAATTCAATCAAAAAAATGTACCAAGCCACAGAACACAAAATGTCAATCTCTACTTTATGCCTTCACAGCTGGAATAAATATGGCGAACACCTGGTTGGATGGACCTTATTGTTTTTTTTA
The DNA here is from genome assembly GCF_056783735.1 of Eptatretus burgeri. Taxonomy (NCBI): domain Eukaryota; kingdom Metazoa; phylum Chordata; class Myxini; order Myxiniformes; family Myxinidae; genus Eptatretus; species Eptatretus burgeri. Next base: position 43,148,920 of record NC_140963.1, read on the forward strand.
ATATGCGTTGATGTCGAAGTGAGAGGTGGATCAAAAATGGAGATCACACAAAGCAATCCTTGCACATTTTCAGTGGATAAGACCCCTCGCGAGGCACCTACCGCATGGCACCACGGGACCCAACAAAGACGGAAACGTATGTGTAATCGATGTGAGATTGAAAGCACGTGTACTTTTTCCTGAAATGAACAACCAAGCAGCTTGGAGAGCGCTTGCTAATTGACTTAAGCATTCAAGCAAGCACTACAATAAAACGGTCGATATGAAACGGCTCCCTTGGCACGCAATTGGCAATCACCGAACCGTCATATGAGACATACACCTCCGGGAGACACCCAAAATGTCACATATGTAAGAATTGGACAAATGAACACTTTTCTCGCAGTCAGAACTGCTAGTAAGTTCGATTCTGGAGCTTAAATTTTGCAATTAGTTTTACTTTAAGAGATACTTGTGGCGAACGCACATGTGGAAATGAAATAAAACAACGAAAGCTGATGTCTCCAGGTGTTTATAAGCATTACAATTTCCCCAGCGATTCATAGCTATGGCGATCAGCTTGTTCCAAGTTGCAGCCTGTTCCAAGTCAAGTTAAGGTTGAGCAGGTCAAAAAACATGGCGGCTTGAGACCACAGCAAGGTTACGCAGGAAATGCCTTTAGACCTCAGACAGTGAGGTGGCCAAAGATCACCTGATGAAGGATGTAAATAAATAAGGCCATTAATTATCTTCAAAAGGGGTATTAAAATTAACACAAACACCCAATTTTCACTCTTGCACTTTCTTCGAATTTTCTTAGAATGCATACAAAGATTCATCCTGCTAGGTTTTATATTTTTGGAGTTATGGAGGAGACACACACACACACACTGACATGCACGCACACACACACACACACACACACACACACACACACACACACACACACACACACACACACTGCCTTTTTTTTTAGTATAGATTGACTGCTTTTGACGTTTGCACGTGGTACATGCTTGGGAGTCTCATTGGTATGCATTGCTGTCTGCACTATTGCTGGTGATTCACCAATAAGCGATGAAACTGGTCCGGTAGCTGAGGGGGTGTATAGCTTTGGGAATCTCATGTGTGTAGGATGTGTGAACGTCTTTATAGTTGTTGAGGAACTGTGTGAAGGGTTTGACACAGCATAGCGCTACCTTGTGTAGGTATTATTGGGTTTCTTTATGCAGCTTACTCGGAAAGAGGAGTATGGGAGGGGTCAATTGTTTATATAGTACTAGCCACCTAGGTTTAGTTTATTAGGTGAAAGCTGATTGGCTAATCCTTCCATTCACAGGTGAGAGATGTGGGTGGGTCTTCATGTATATGTATGTATATATAATATTCGCCCTTATTTAGGCTCGTCAGGGCAACACATCGCTGTTCTATCCAGTTAGTGACTTTGAAGCCTTTCAACATATGTACTGGTTAATGATATGCCTCCAACTCTCATTGGAGAGGAGGTCAGATCATATCTGGAACCCAAAGGTGTCATCGTCATCGACCATCTGGCCACAGTGTTTCACCCCACCAATCACAAACAGGAAGCAGCACCATTGATTAAAGCAGTTGGGAGTTCGATGAATGTGATTATTTAAATTCTCCAACCAGGACAAACGCTGTGATGATACGGCACAACAAAGTTATGACTGCAAACCCAGAAGGCCTCTCGCTGTGCAAAGATGTCCAGGTCAAATGCTGTCACCAACAGCATTTGTGAAAAGTGAAGCCACCAACAAGTTTCGTCCTTATTGATGCTCATCAGGGCAAAACATCACTGTTCCATCCACCTAATGACTTTGAAGCCTTTCAAAGCGTTTGACCTTGACATATTTTGATGTATTTGACCTTGATATATTTGTATATTTGAGCATTTTTGTGTTAGATGAGGTGTAAGTGATGGAGGTATACATATAGGAGGTGGTGCCCTTTATTTGGCAGCATTTTTGTGCCTATCCTGAGTTATTCAGAGGGAATTAAGAATCAGACCAAATATTTTTGCAGGGCATGCTGAATAATTCCTTTCTGAATGTAATTTGTAATCTCATTGGATTTATAACTAACAATTGGAAAGTCACATGGTTTATCTGTTTCTAATTTACAATCCAAATACTTTAAAATAATGCTGCCATCATCTATAGTTTAATCCAAGGCTCCCATGATGCTAGTCCAGTATTCTCATAATGAGGCCTCCACCAAAATGGTTCTCTGCACCTGTTTCTAACCCTAAATTATTGAACAAACTTGTTCGACGAAAGTTATGATTTGTCATCTTGCAAGCCACAGGACACTTCTCGCCTCATCAAAATCAAATTATGGTCGTTTCATTAATGCAATTACAGCTTGAATGCATGACCAAGAACAATAAACATTTTTAAAACAAAATTTATCATGCAGTCCCATTGGTGCAAGAAAAAATATGCTTTAAACATTTTCCTGAACTGAAAGTTTTCACCTCTGATATTCTTGAATATCCAGAAGGTTTTGCTCATATAACATGTGCACTGTTTTTTTTTGTAACTTGCTTGTTGACTTGGATGTCTTGCTCTGGCAGCAGAGTTGAGTGTTTTTAACAATGATCTTCAGGCTCATTGGGGAGCTTATACTTATATAAAAAGCATGCATGAGAGGGGCAAAAGAATATACCACTGTACTTTTTGATTAATTACAATTAAGCTCATCAGTAGATAGCAGACCGATAAACACGGAATATTGCAGGTCAATTCTTCTTCAATTTTCCCGTCCATTTTGTGCAATAAATATTGTTGTTAATGACAATCTGTGTGTAGTCATCGGCGGAGGACTGCAAAGTGCATATTAAATTGACAGATAAACCCATTAGACAGGCAGATTGGATCCGCACATAAAAGCTCCTGTAAAAGGTTGATGGTTGGAAGCAGCAATGGCCCAATGTACAGTCCTGATAGAACATCTACATCCCCTTTCATTTATTTCCACAATTATTTACACATCTTAACCCACAACTTACAAGTGAAAAACAAATTCTACAAATTTCAGCAAATTTAATAAAAACAAGTCTGAAGGCGACAATGGTTCACGAGCAGTATTTGACGACGTAGATTGTTTCAGAAGTCAAGAGTGAGACAATGTGATAATTTTTGACCAAGTTATAAGGTGAGTTACCAGTGACTGTGGCGTTGATGCACGGTGCGGTGCCTGAAAAATAGTAAATCATGATCTTATGATTCTGTTTCATTTTTACCTCCACCAATGAAATAAACTGAGCTCATGAAATGCTTTATATGAAGCGATATTATGGAGAAACATTTCTCCAAGAGACGACACTAGATGAAGTAATAAGAGTTCGGACTCGTGGCTGATTTTTTCATCTGAAAATACAAGGAAATTATGTGAATGTGTCATCACTACCAGATTACGACCACGCATTTCAAAGTTTTCTTGACAAACGCCAATAAATTCATTCCAAACCACCTTTTCAATTCCGGTTCAATCCCAACAACTTTGAAAATGTGACCTTTATTTGACAAAACCAAGGACACCGACAATGCAGTAGAGAAAATGATCAAAATGATGTGGTACGGGTGATAGGTTATTAGCTGCAAAATGTCGAAAACCCGGTTTCGTTCAACAACTTTCAAAATTTGACCTTTGCATAACATTTAAAGGTCACAAAACAATGTTGTGGACATTAAAATAAGGAAGCAAGATATGTGCTATAGCTTATTGGAGTTAGTTCGTGGAAGAAGGTAGAAAACCTGGTTTGATTCCCACAACTTTGAAAATTTGACCATTGTGAACTTTAAAGGTCAAAGGTCAAGGATTATAACCTTTGGTGCAAAACTCTCTCTGGAACATTCCAGGAACAATATAACGTCATATAGGCTAAATGGCATTTCGCACTCCTCGGATTATCCATACTTTGATGAAATCAGCGTAAAAACAAACTTGAAGTGGGCACCACGGGCAATGTGTTTGAGATAGAGCAAACTGGTTTGAAGACTTTAGGTGGGGAATGACCTCAAGATTATGCATAAAAAATATTGTCATCCTCGCTCTCAAAGTTTGGGCGGTCGTATGATTTTTATGTCAAAATTCGCAATTTTCTAAGTTTTTGACCTTGTGACCTTGACCTTGGAACGAAAATGAAAAATCGGTCAACGACAAGTTTTAGATAATTCATTTTTCTCTGCAAATACTGAAGAACCCATTCCATTCAGTCAATTCCCTTGGAGAAGATAGATTTTTAATCCGACTACCCCCTAAAAATTGCTATTTTTTGGGCGTCACACTGCCCACAATGGGCGAAGCATGCCATCATCCAGGAAAACACAACTAGACATTGATATCAAACACATAACCAAGTTTCATCAATATTGGATCAAAGTCCACGGAGTTATGCTCTGGAAAGACAGACAGACACACAGAAACACAGACATAAGAATATAGTGGTCACTCTGGCTGGCGCTCGTGAACCAATGCAAAACTAGAATATTTTGATTGGATAAGTGTTCACCCACCCCCCCCCCCCACACCGAGGTAATACATGCTGGAAGCACCTTTGACAGCAATTTCAGCTGTGAGTCTGTTGGGATAGGTCTTTACCAACTTTGCACACCTTGATTGGGCAATATTTGCCCATTCTTCTGCACAAAATTGTTCAAGCTCAGTCAAGTTGTATGGGGAGCATTGATGGACAGCAATATTCAAGTCATACCACAGATTTTCGATTGGCTTTAGGTCGGGGCTCTGACTGGGCCACTCATGGACATTTATCTTTTTGTTCCATAGCAATTCTAGTGTAGCTTTGGCTGTGTGCCTCGGATCGTTGTCACGCTGAAAAGTGAACTTCCGTCCCAAATTCACCTTTCATGCAGAGGGGGGCAGGTTTTCCTCTGGGATTTTTCTCTATTTTGCTCCATCCATTTTCCAAGCCTGGTGTTGGCTTAGTGGTTAGGGTGGCGGCTTGGGATTCCAGTGTCCTGAGTTCAAGTCCCGTTGGCTGCTGAATTAATACCAGGGGGTTGACTCAGCCTGTCATCCTTCTGAGGTCGGCGAAATGAGTGCCAGTGTACTGGTCCCGGTGTATGCCCTGGTTAGAATAGGTGTACCATATCCCGGTGTGTCGTAAGAGGCGACCAGGGCTGGCATCAGGAAGGGCATCCGGCCATAAAACATTGCCTCAAGAAAAAGCCAAACCCCTGCACAGCAGGGAAAAATGGCTGTAAAAACGGTCAGCTCCATCCATTTTCCCTTCGATCCTGACAAGTGCCCCAGTCCCTGCTGATGAGAAACATTCCCATTACATGATGCTGCCACCACTATGCTTCACAATAGGGATGGTGATCTTAGGGTGATGTGCTGTGTTGGGTTTGCACCAAATGTATTGTTTTGCATTTAGGCCAAAAAAATTCCATCTTGGTTTAGTCAGACTACAAATCTTTTTTCACACAGCTTCAGAATCTCCAGTTTTTGTAAACCTCAAACAGTACTCAATGTGGGCTTTTTTGAGTAATGGCTTGTTATTGCCCCCTTCCGTTCAGGCCAGACTTGTGGACGACTTGGAATATTGTTGTCACATGTACACAGTGACCAGTCTTTGCCATAAAGGCCTGTAGCTCTTTCAACGTTGCCATTGTCCTCTTGGTGGCTTCTCTGATCAGTCTCCTCCTTGCTTGGTCCAACAACTTGGAGGGACAGCCTCATCTAGGCAAGGTCTTGGTGGTACCATATGCCTTCCACTTAATGATTGGCTTGATTGTGCTCCAAGGGATATTCAAGGCCTTTGAAATGTTTTCATACCCATCCGCTGATCTACGCCATTTCACAACTTTATCCCGGAGTTCTTTTGAAGGCGCCTTCGTGTCCATTGTTGAGTCTTTGCTGTGAAATGCACTACCCAGGAGAGGAAACCTACAGGAACAGCTGATTTTATTCTGAAATAATCAGTATCACTACAATTTAACACAGATGGAGTCGAATTAACTCGGTGTGTGATTTTGAAGGTGATTGTTTATACCTAAGATAATTTACAATTGCTTTTATAAGGGAGGTGGACACTTATCTCACAAAGATATTCTAGTTTGGTATTTTTAATTAATTTTATGAAATGTGTAGAATTTGTTTTTCATTTGGAAGTTGTTGGTTAAGATGTGTAAATAAAGGTTGGTAAATGTCTGGTTTAATTGAATTTAATTGCAGGCTATAAGGAAACAAAAGGTGAAAATTTTGAAAGGGGTGTAAACTTTCTAAAGGCACTATAGTACTACTGGTTTGATTTAGGAGCTGTAAATTGGCTCCCAAAACCATCTTGCACTTTCTGTGTTAGGATTGTCGGTCTTACTTTCTGTCTCAAGCCAACTAAGTTAACCGGTTCGGTTTAATTTCAATTTCTCACACACAACATAAACATTATCTTCCTTTTTTCACTCCATGTTTCCATTCCTTCTCTTTCCTTTTGTTTCATGGCCTGTCCTCCATGAGAATGATACAGTCAGTAATTGGTGCCTTTACTGTAAAAACAGAAAATAAGAAAGAATAGCGGAACCCAGCTTCAGGAGTTAAGTACTCAAATGGAAAAACAAACAAGTCAACCAACATCATCGGGATAGTTTCAGCCAGGAATAATAGCACTGCGGTCTTGTAAACAAAACATAATTGTCATCCAGGTTGGACAATATGTTGTCGATCTATTTTTAACAAAGAACATGTGATTTCTTTATTCCACCACTCCTTTGCACGACTTTGTAATCCACAGACATCAAACACATGATACTAATGACCCAAAAAATATACCTTGAAAATATTCCTATATCCACAAACTTGTTGAACTTTTTTGGAGAAACCACATTTCAAAGTTGGCCTCCAAAACCAGTCGCCGACTGGACATCCTCATCATGCAAAGTCCTTCCTTGGCACACCTGAACTCCTGTCCGACTACAAAAAAATCTTCATATGCAGCTTGATGGATTACCACTCCCCACTGAGCTGACGCTCCTGGCGTGTCTCAAACATTGCACGGCTTGACCGCAATATAAACCAAGGCCTTAAAGATCATTGGAATCTCCCGCAATGAAGGTAAATGGGCAAATCACTTTCCGATCGCAGACAGGTCGGTGATATATCTGTCTTTTACCACCTCCTGTCTGGTCTTGCACCTCTACTTGTTATGTGCTTTGTCCCAGCCCTCCCCACCACAAAGGTTTCTGCAGCGCACATGCAGTTCACTATCAACCCTCTTTCAGTCAAACTCACAAGATACAGAATCACTAACCCATCCAGTCCTCTCTTTTCCTGCCTGTGGAATAAATTTCCACATTCTCTTCAGTCTTATTCCTCCCTACAGATATTCAAGAGAGCTATTCAACACCACCTCGATATCATCCCCATCCAAAAACCATGATATTGTTGCAGATATGGCTCCTCGGGGTTAATAAAATGTTTAATATAGGTTAGTTATTCCGAGATTGAGTGTTTATCATTTGTGTGAAGTCATTAAATGTCATCTATAATAATAAATGTCAATGTATGTGGGTCAGTCAGTCAGTCAGTGTGTGTGTGTGTGTGTGTGTGTGTGTGTGTGTGTGTGTGTGTGTGTGTGTGTGTGTGTGTGTGTGAGTGTGTATTCTCCATAACTCCAAAACCATGAAACCTTGTAGCCTGAAGCTTTGCATGCATACTAAGGGAACTCCAAGGGGGGTGCATGAATGAAAATTGGGGGTTTGGGTTAATTGAAGATAATTAAGAGCCGTATTTAATTATTTCCTTTATGAGGCAGCCACATCGCTCTCGATGGGGTCTTAAACTGCATCCTGGTTTACCTTTCTGGGTTCTTAATTCGCCATTTTGTTCGGTCTGCTCAACAATGCCTTGAGTTGGAACAGGCCACAACGGTTTATTAACGATAAAGCACTCAAAATATATATTTTTTTCACTTTCCTCACTCACATCATTGAATGCCTCATTTAACATATCTATGAATCACTGTATACATCACAATTTTCAAATTAGGAGCTTGGAGCGATTTCATGCATTGTATGATGCAATTTTCCATGATTTACTCTCACAGACGAAGTCAAGTATATAATAGAAATATAATTTGTTTTGAGGATCAGATCACGTGGACTAAATAACTCGAAATTTTGACTGAAATCTGAAAATGTTAAGAATCGGTGATGTTTAATTTTTTGCAGGTACCGTATTTTCCGGTGTATAAACTGCAGCCATGTATTAACCGCACCCCTGTTTTTCACCCTCAAAATAAATGAATATAATGATCATTATATTTTCTGATCTACATCTAAATACATGAACTATGTACAGAACAAAGTGACTGAGGTATCAACATGATTACTTCCATGTCCGCTTGATTTTGTCAAACAGTCTTATTCTCATTTTCAAGAAGTTGAAGAGAGAGGAGAGGATACCAAGAAGTTAGTATTTTTCTTTCTTATTTTTAGCTTACCTGGAACGTATTTCGGGAGAGCTGATGGGATGGCGTGTCGTCCGTCCGTCAGTCGGTCCACAAATACATTCAATTTCTTCTCTGAAACTACACATAGGATGTCGATGAAACTTTAGCACAATGTTCATCACCATGAATGCACCAAAGTTTGTTCATGGCATTAAAAAAAAACGAGCCCAAAAGGGGGTCTACGGGGTTGCCTCCCAAAATAGGTATTTGCTTTCTTCTCAGAAACGACACATGCCATTCTGATGAAACTTGACCACAACCTCCATTACCCATGATGTACCAAAGTCTGTTCACGGCATTTAAAAAAAAAACATCTGGGTCTGAGGGGGTCTACGGAGGGAGTATATGGGTGGGTTGCCGTTGCCCCCCCCCCCAAAGAGATATTTGCTTTCTTCCCAGAAACGACACACAATTCCGATAAAACATGATTACAACCTTCAACACCAATGTTTGTACCAAAGTTTGTTCATGACATTAGAAAAATCGACCTCTAAGGGGGTGTAAGTGGGGTTTCCCCCCAAAATATTTATTTTTGTGTTGGCATTTTCAGAACCAAGAGGCTCTATATATGCCACACACCTAAACTCAGGGTGTGTCCATGCATCACTTTATTTAATTTCTGCATACGGTTAATGAAACGCTGTACAAACTCTTAACCTGAACCGATTTTCAAAATTTAAATGGCGGAATTGAGCTTAACAGCAGTTCCGCCTGCTAAAAAAAGTTGTCATTTGGAATATCATTTAAATTCAGCATCGATAGTTTTTAAGACTGATATTTTTTCTATACCCGTGGATTAACTGCACCTCCAACTTTTACCCTTTTTTGCGAATAAAAAAGTGCATTTTATACACTGGAAAATACCGTATGTGCCATTACCAATCAGCTTGATATTGCTTGCCAAACCAGTCGTTCCTTATCAGTCATTTAATTGGAGTGCTTGCTTGAGTTCTTAAGCCACTTGCCGAGTGCTCAACAATTGATAGCGGTGTAGTTCAGGTCCACATGTCTTTGCAGTGATGTGTAAAGGGACTCTCTATGGGTGTGGGTGCATGCTTGCATGTTTAATTATGGATGCCATGGTGGCAAAGTTTCATCCATATCTTATTGGCGATGGTGACGGATGGTGGAGGTTTTAACTTTTAACCTCAGCAGCGTTTGAGTGATCACGTTTTCCTTTGTCCTCGCGACTGTTTCGAAGGCAATTGGTTACTTTATATGACTCGAGTGTGCTATACAAAGGTTACATGGTTTCTCTTTGGGAGTTTCAAAGCAAAATACATTTGATAACACCCGATTTCAGAGCCATTAGCCATATTAACATGTTTTCTAAATTACTGAGTCAAATTTTTATTCTACCACATTAGTATGAGGAAATGAACTGTTTGATTTTTTTTTTGAATTATTTGTTGCACATGCAGAATATTCGACGAGGGTGGGGAGTAGTCCTGTATGATAAATGGGGTCATGCCAGGAATTGCCCCCATTCTGACCGCAGCCTTTAGAGGACTGTGGGGGTAGTGTTGCAGATAGGGCTCCTTGGGGTTAATAAAATGTTTCATATAGTGTAGTTATTCTAATATTATGTTTAGAGTAAGTGTGAAGTCATTAAATGTCAAAAATATGCGTCTCTAATTATGGTATCCTTACTATAATTCATGGACCGGTGTTTGTGCATTTGTTTGTTTGTCACGCTACTCCTCCTACAGTTCTGAGCTGATTACATCCAGACTTGATATGATCAGAATGACCCCCAATTCATGTATAGGGGTGCTTTTGGCTTTGCTAGTGGTGTTTGGGGGAAGGGGAGGGGACTCAAATTATCTATGTCAATGTGTATTGTGTCGTGCCACCTCCAAGAGGGTAATGGTATTACAAGTCTCCCGCATTTACAGAACAGTATTCATATCCCCACATTTTCCAGTACAGTGAGGTGTTTCGAATTTAAGCAGTTGCTATGTTTTTGCTTCATACACATAACCTGCGATTTTTATTTTTTGCCTCCACAGAGCTCTCAGTTGCCTGAGATATACACCACCAAAATAAAGGTAAGCATCAGACAACTGCGTGGCATGCTTAGAACAAGATTGCCCATTGGGTGGGTACTCTGCTAGTATCTAGAAATGTGAGACCCACCCCAGTGTGTGTGTGTGTATGTATATATATATATATATATATATATATATATATATATATATATATATATATATATATATATATATATATATTTGGTCTTTTTTTCATGTTCTTACCCTTATTCTTGCTTTAAATGCGCTTTAGGAATGTTCGGTTTGGCCCACAGCCTTGAGTCTCGGTGGGAAATGCAGCCCCAAATACAGAGCCTTTGCTTGTCAATCAATCAGCTGGGTCAGGGGTCATACAAGGCTGAGGGGCAATCCAGATTTGTGGGCCCGAGTACTCATAGAGAGGACCCGAGGGGCCTCATGCTAGGGAGTGCATGGGAGTGATTCAGAGAGCCCCCCCCCCCCAGAGTTTGGACAGGAGCAAGTACGCTCAGTGGCGGCCCCTGCGGCTTGGAGGTGCATTTCCAGAAAAGGCAGGCGAGAAGTTTGCAGAGCGATCCCTACTGCCCAGTTACGATATTATGCAAAGGCAGAGATAGAAAATTTGAGGGTGAGGCCCAAACTGTTCAGGGCACCAACATGTGTGATGGCAGGTAAATTGGTTGTGTAGAACCACTATAGAGGGTAGTTAAAGTTGAATGAATACGAGTTTTTGAGATACTGTCCCAAGATAGAGAAGGGATGGTCTGCCTTTGTCCCAGTTTTGGATGTCTGCGGCCACTGGAGTAATCGAATAGGGTAATTGGATATTGAGATGACCCATTGTATCCCAAATTATCAGTTTATGGGAAGGTACACTACCATTGGACTACTCTGCCTGTAAGTCTTGCGAGGCTATGCCACCTCATGTTTGTTACCGTACGTGCTTGATTTTCCTCCCGGAAAATAGGATTGTTAGAGGGGCTCGTTGGCCTGAGAGGGACAGCTTTGTTTAAACGGGTCGAGTGGGGCAGGAGCTGTAAATTAAGTGAGAGGGATTAATGGGATAGATAGGTTACTTTTGGGCCAATGTTGGCCGTCTGAGCTGCTGCCACGACACATTCCTGCCACCATAACATCAGCTGCTCATATCATCAGAGGCGAGCCAACAACATATGCCAGTCCCCCTTAATCTGTTTTGTCTTGCCTTGCCAGCCAGTTTTGCCAGTCTTGCCAGCCAGTCACGTCACCTGCCGACTACGTTGCTCACCTGCTGTGTCTTTGCCATTTTATTGTGGGCCATAAAAGCCAAATAACCTGTTTAAAGGCCACATGGGCTGAGTGTCATTTATTGGGCTGCAAGGGCCTTGTTTTCCTGTTGAGCTACATGGGCCGAAGACCTTTTGTTTATGAACTGAGAAGACCTTTTTGATGCCCATATAGGCGTTTTGTGAAAATGATGTGGGCCCTCCAGGCCAAGAAGACTCACCATGTGATGAGGGGCCATATCGGTCACCGGGTGCTGCGAAGGCGCTGCACTCACCGGAGCACTTGTGGCACCAGGACCCAGTGCTCTGATAAAGCGTTAAAGTCCCTGTCACACCTTGACAATTTAGCCAGCGTATGCCGACGTATGAAAAATTTGCCGAATACGCTGGCACACGTCGAATACGTTATGGGTAAGTTTGTATACGTTAAGAGCACGCTGGCATATGTCATAGTACGGTGGCATATGTCGTAATACGCTGGCATCGTAGTACGCCGAGCTGTTAGACAAATTTTCCATGCTTGAAATTTTCCAACGTATGTCAGCGTATGACTCACATGTTCCGCATACGTTGGCATAAGTTGTAGGCACATTACGCGATCGTTGACACACATCGACACACGTTACTTGTAAGTTACTCATAAGTCGAAACACGTTGAGGTAATGGTTAGCGTACCCGAAACTTATTTTAACCTATGAGTAACGTGTTGTAGGCACGTTAGGTGATCGTTGACACACGTCGACCACACGTTACTTGTAAGTTACTCATAAGTCGAAACACGTCGAGGTAATGGTTAGCGTACCCGAAACTTATTTCTAAACTATGAGTAACGTGTTGTAAGCACGTTACGCGATCGTTGACACACATCGACACACGTTACTTGTAAGTTACTCATAAGTCGAAACATGTCGAGGTAATGTCTGGCGCAGTGGTTCTCAACCTTTAGTAGCCATGACCCCCCCCAAAAAAAAGAAGAGGGATCTTCTTCCTCTTCGCAGAAGAGGGGGAGGGGCGTCTCCATTGTGTTGGGATCGCTCCCTAACTATTACATTTAATCACAGCGCATCTAATCGATTTCTGCCCATTAAACAATGGAAGGTTTCTATCTAGGGAACAAGCACTTATCGACATAACTGACTAAAGGAACCTGAATGTTGTGTGCAATCGAATTACAAAATTCGAAACAATATATTTATTTGTTTATTTGTTTTGACAACCTTCCCACGACCCCCAAAAACAATCTCGCCACCCCTCAGTTTGAGAACCATTGGTCTCGCGTACCCGAAACTTATTTCTAACCTATGAGTAACATGATTTGAACCTATGTGTAACGTATCTCCAATGCACATTAATGTATGTAGACGTATTTGATGTCTTTCGGACGACCACAGAACTTACGAACGTGTTTCTAACTTACAGCTACCGTATAATGGTGTATTGGCAGCGTTTAGGGGGATTGCTCTATAAATTATGGGGTTCAAATAGGAGGAACCTGTCAGTGTTTCAGACTCCGTGGTGAGTACATGTCCATGTCATGGGAGAGATGGAGGATCCGGCAAGGCTGAGACGACAATACCGACCTGTCCTCCAACATCAACATGACCTCATCGATTTGACAATGTACCAGTTGCGTGCCAATAGAGCCAGGAGAAGAAGAGCTGAACGGAGGACAAGGAACTGGGTGAGACCATGGATCGGGAGGCGACGGCAGTTTGGCATGTATGACCAGCTCATGGTGGAACTCCGTAACGAGGACGAAGCAGCCTTCACCAACTTCCTGCATATGCCCCCAGCGATGTTTGACGAGCTACTAGCCAGAGTGGGTCCAAGGATAACCAAGCAGTACACCTTCTACAGGGATCCGCTTGAGCCTGGCATGAGGCTGGCACTGACTTTGCGTCACCTTGCCTCTGGCAACAAGTATGCCTCCATGAAGTTTGGATGGAGGGTCCCTCATAACACCCAGTCCCTAGTGGTCAGACAAGTCTGTCAAGCCATTAATGACGAATACGTGGATGAGGTGCTGGTTTGCCCAAGCACTCCTGATGGTTGGCGCACCATAGGTGACAAGTTCTTCCAACGGTGGAACTTTCCCAATACATGTGGGGCACTTGATGGGAAGCACGTGGCCTGCCGCTGTCCTCCAAAGAGTGGGTCCCAATACTACAACTATATAGGATTCTACTCTATTGTTCTGATGGCGCTTGTGGATGCTGACTACAAAATCATTTGGGCAGATGTCAGCAGTACTGGATCAGCATCAGATGCGCAGATATTCAATGACTCTGAGCTGAAGGAATGCGCTGAAGACGGTACCCTTGGTTTCCCTGACCCTGAGCCTCTTCCAAACGACAACCAGGACGTACCTTACTTCTTCATCAGTGACGATGCCTTTGCCTTACGACCAACCACGATGAAGCCATACAGCCTCCGGTGAATGACGGATGAGCAACGCATCTTCAACTACAGGCTTAGCCGAGCAAGGAGGGTAGTAGAAAATGCATTCGGCATCCTGGCTAACAGATTCCAGGTTCTGCTATGTACCATGCAGCATCACCCCTCCACTGTCAAGCTCATTGTCAAAACATGCGTAATCCTGCACAACCTCATGAGGACCAGGTAATTCATGTTTACATAGCATATATTATACAGTATACAATGCAATTTAACTTTTAGCCTATGCTTATAAAAATTATATGCTTTACCTTAAATGTTATATGTATCATTATGTTACTTTTTATTGTACAGCGCATTAGCATATATATTTTTATTATAGGTGTGCTTTTCAAGTAAATAAAATAAAATTCAAATTACAGGTACCCAGGACTACAGAACCAGCAGCTTGACCGGGCAGAGAATGAGAAACGCGACCTTGTTCCAGGAGCATGGCGAGAGGGACATCACTTGGAGGATACACAGACAACTGCCTCCAAGGACGGAAAGAAACAGAGGAATCTCCTCAAGCACTGGGTTAACTCCCCAGCTGGCGCAGTTCCGTGGCAAGATAGGATGATTTAGATTTTTGTATTACTGCATTGTTCAGGCAATAAAGGACCTCACAGGCAGTGACATTCCTCTTGAAATGAACATCATTTCATTAATTTACAAAGGATAAAGACATAAGGGATAAGGCAAGAATTTATTGGCTGCTCTTAGAGCACCCTTATTGTGGACTGTGGACCAAAAAATCAATACCTCCGAAACTGGACCTCCGACGGACCTGTTTTTTTATGTGCCCAAGGAGAATGTGTTTCAGCATCTTATAAAACAAGGACAAATGTGTCCAAGAGCAGCGTCCTAAAGGTTTTGTCTAAAAAAAAAAGGTCTAAAAAAAACAAACAAAAAACAACAACAACAAAAACTTCCAATATTTCGTCCCGTGCCTTGATTAAGCCAATAGTGAGACCCGTCATACTGTATTTACGTATTTACGAAAAATATAGTGTATTTAAGAAATAAATAATGTATTTACGAAATTACAATACATTACATGGAATAATCTTTAAAAGTAACATGAACTTTTCGAAACTTTAAAACAAATGTCCGAATATATTTAAAAGTTCATGATAGACGCTCTCAAAAGGCACCCTCAATGCGAGGATGTGTACAAGTGTTTAGTATTTAAGGAGATCCGGATCGTGTATATAAAAGAGCCGAGTCCTAATATCAAAGTTTTGGCTTCACAAGAAGAAGAAGAAGAAGAACAATGACAAGCTCTCTTCTTCGAGTAGCATTCGCGACGCGAGACGCTGCTAAAAATTATATCTTTAGCGAATAGATAAATGCGATTACCACGGCCACCATTTGTTAAGTGTCTTTGGAAACATGCCTGAAATTTCGCAAGGCAGGTTTCTGGGTGCAAACTAAGAGGGCTGTGATAATCATATTTATTGCGCTAAATTGATTGATAGCATGTACATGAATATCGGCTATTCGCATCGCCCAGCTTTCCATGTAGAGCGAGCAGCCATGTCGCCTACCGGCCTGTTATTGTTAATTATTGTTTATGAATTAAATATATATTTTTAAAAACATCAACAAACATCAAGAGTTTGCTCAGCTTTTATTCAGTGCTCTGAAAAATAATGGAACATAACACTGGTCAAACGTATATAAAAAATGCCACAAACATGGCCAAAACAATGTCTCTGCAAATGTAGAGGTACACAACCAAGCTGTCACTGTATGTAGTTGTTCTTCTCTGGTGGTGGAGGTGTCTTCAACTCCCCACACGGGGTGCTTGCAGCAATAGGATCACTGGACAGGTTGAGCATTCCTGAGAGTACAGAGATGTTGAAGAGACTTTGACTGCTAGTGTCAAAGGCGCTTGGGCTCTGGTTCGGTACTTGGTCAGCCGCGCATACAGCAGCAGATGCAGAGGCGTAGGTTGGCTGGAACCCATGTTGAGGGGGAGGAGGCATCATCAGCTGGCACTGTAGCTGCTGCATGTTAGGGTCCACATGCACAGTTGTATGTGAGCCCCAGACCATGGCCCATGGCCATAAAGGTTTACGAACCCCGTCTACCCCCTTGCCTATGAGGGGGTCTTTCCTTTTGTTTTGAATGAATGTTGTCTTGGCGCCGTCTGTTAAGTAAAACTGTTAAGTTCATGTACATTCTCATTGTATTCTGTTGTATTGCTTTCTATTTGCCTTGCTTGTACATTGCATGACTGCCTTGGCTGTATATACGTGCCTGCTTGAATAAATGTCAGTTGGGTGAATATACTGATTCTGGCTCACTTTTCCCCAAGTAAATGAATGGGGGATTTTCAGCGATTCATATTTTTTTCCCTAAAAAGTAAACCCCCTTTTTATCCCAAGGTATATTTATTTGTCTCCCCTTTTAAGCTAGGGGCACTCTATTCAAATAACCAATGCAATAAGATAAAGATTTGTTCAAGTAGTAAAGTAGTAATGTGATGTGTTAAAGGTGATTCTGAAGAAATATCTGAAACATGTAAGCATCAGGGCACTCTTTTTCAAATAACCAATGCATAATGTTTAGCTCACTCATTGAACCTATAAAGATTTGTTCATTCTCAAATTCCTTCAATAGGTTAATTTTCTTAGTACAATAATCCCCATCTAAAATATTTAAAAATAAAACATATGAATCAATATATTTTTTAAGATACCCCTTTTGTGCCATTATGAAATGATAAACTTCTCTTAATGCTCTTGTTTGACCACCTCCTGAGCCTCAGATTATTTTTTGCATAAGCCACGCCCACTTTTCATAAACCCCACCCACTTTTCCTAAGCCCCGCCCACTTTCCCTAAGCCCCGCCCACTCGTACATTATTTCCAGTTCATCTCTGACTCTCAAAGAAATCACGAGAAAATTCTACAATGTTATGGTTTTGAAAAATTTCTGAACGAAGGCTTGCCTGGGCTTGCCCAGGGAATTTCCAAAGGAAACCACACACACCAGTCTTTCTCCATAAAAGGTTCAACCCAGACTGCATTTAAAAAAAAAATTCTGACAATGGAGTGCTGTACTGTGCTTGAGTGGGATGAGCTTGCTTGTAGATTAGTATGGAACTAAACCTTCAAGTTGATGAACTGGATTCAAACCTCTTATCTGTTGAGGTATGATTTTATTTTCCTATTTTCAGTTCCTTTTAAGCATCGACTCATTTAATAATTAAATAACTTAATTAATACATGATTATTTTCTCTCACAGGAAATTGTATCTGAAATACAAAATGAAAATACCGATTTTGCCACAACTTGGGGCGAAATTGTTGGCTTGGTTGAAGACTTATGAGCGACCAAGACCCACAGAACGAGCTCGTCATTGATGACCCAACCAAAGAGTTATACTTTGGAGACCTTAAGAGCGACTAAGACCCACAGAATGAGCTCGACCTTGATGAGCTAGAATACAAGTTTTACCATGGAGACTCACAAATTTAGAAAAAAATCAGTAAATGAGTTCTGCCTTGATGGTTTAAATAATTACCTTGGAGACTCGGGAAAAGGGTTCTACCAAGATGGCTCTAAATATGGGACCTACTTGGAGACTCACAAATTTTGAAAAAATCAGGAAATGAGTTATCCCTTTGAGACTTTGTAAGTTGGTTTTATTTTGGAGACTTGAAATGTGGGTTCTGGCTTGATAACTCACAATGTGATACATATCTTGGAAACTTAACAGGAATGTGCTTAGACCTTGAAGACTTGGAAAGTTGGGTTTATTTTAGAGACTTAAAATGCTATCACTCTTTGGGATCTAAACCTATCGATGTAGTTGTTTGTCGGATGGTGCTTGATGGGAGCAAGATCAAGAAAGTTCTGGGAAGAAAGTGCAGGCTTACTACCCCTTTCTACGTCATCAAACATGAAAACTTTAAAAGACAGAATTGGAAGAAGAGAAAAAAAACATTAAAAATATATATTGTTAGTTCTGGGAAGAAAGTGCAGGCTTACTCCTCCTTTCTATGTCATCAAACCTGAAAGCCATAAAAGACAGAATTGGAAGAAGAGAAAAAAAACGTAAAAAAAATAAATAGGTGGAAATCTCATTTCGAAAAAGACATTGTGTTGGGCGAGGATTGAGATGGGGTTGAGATTTTGAATGTGAGGGTTGGGGTTAAGATTTTGAATGTGAGGGTTGGGGTTGAGATTTTGATTGTGAGGGTTGGGGTTAAGATTTGAATGTGAGGGTTGGGGTTGAGATTTTGAATGTGAGGGTTGGGGTTGAGATTTTGAATGTGAGGGTTGGGGTTAAGATTTTGAATGTGAGGGTTGGGGTTGAGATTTTGAATGTGAAGGTTGGGGTTGAGATTTTGAATGTGAGGGTTGGGACACACACACACACACACACACACACACACACACACACACACACACACACACACACACACACACACACACACACACACACACACACACACACACACACACACACACACACACACACACACACACACACACCAACAAACAAAAGTTAAGCCTTTACTATTCACTTGAGGATTCTGTGTTTGGGGTTCACAGATCTAAGAACGTCCCCCTTGACACATTATATACTGTTATACACCTCGGACTTGGCCCTAGAGTGTCCACAACGGTGTATAGTAGGAGGGAGTGAAGCGCCAACCCATTGCTCCCATTGCACACACAAACACACGCACACGCACATGCACACGCACGCACACACACACACACACACACACACACACACACACACACACACAGACACACACACAAACACATCAATAAACAAAAGGTAAGCCTTGACTATTCAGTTGAGGATTCTGTGTTTGGGGTTCACAGATCTAAGAACGTCCCCCCTTGACACACATTATATACTGTTATACACCTCGGACTAGGCCCTCGGGTGCCCACAAAGGTGTATAGTAGGATGGAGTGAAGGGCCAACCCATTGCTCCCATGGGTATTATCTGCTTAGTTTTGTCTTTTGTAATTCCTGTGAATAAAATGAACCTAAATTCTCTTCCCCTTCTCAATCATATATCTTATAAGTCCTAGGAACCGTATCTATTACAAAAACAATTTTAAAAAGGTCATTCGTCCATCGTTTAATATAACATTTTTCAAAATGAGATTTCCACCTATATATTCTTACGATATCATCAACTTTGAACTTAGGTTTTCTGACATTAATCTCTTTTTCATCTTTTAATTTTGTAAATGTTTCTGATGGTTTCATATTTGTTGACGTGTGAATCGTGTCATTATACTTATCCACAATATCCTGAATAAAAGATGACCATTGTTGTGAACCGAGTTATGTGAATTTTTTATATCGTCTCTCTTTTAAGGTACGATTAAAACGTTCAACAACAACTGCCTTCCCTTCATTAAAGGTACTGTATAATGCAACACTTATTTTTTTAAGAAAATTCATAAATGTCTTGTTATAAAACTCTCTACCCTCATCAGTCCACAATTTTTTAGGTTTTCTCTTTCTTTTATTAATTATCTGTTGAAAGGCAAACAGAAAAGTATTACCTGTTTTGTTTTTTAAAGGGACAACCCATGCGTATCTACTCCTTAAATCAATAACGGTTAAAGCATACTTGTACCCCTTGTCATTCTTGAGTTCAATCAAATCAGTGGACCAGATATAATCAACTTCCTTGGAATAAACCTTCCTTCTCTGAAACTTTGTGAATATTGGTTGATGTAATTCATCAGCTAATTGCTCTTCAATCTTAATGACATCATTAAAGCCTATAAGTTTTTTTGTATTTCCAATTCCAAGTTTCAATTTAGCACTGATCATCTTCTTCATGATGAACCGATCAACTTTTTCTCTCAAGGTTGGATTTTGTATCAGAGACAAATTATACAACATTTCTCTATCAGCTTCATGCTTTTCTTCTCAAGTTGTGGTATTCCCATAATCAATATCGTGTCTCATGCAATATCGTGTCTCAATCAACTCTATTGATGGGCTCACTCCACGATTTAGGATTGTCCGCCTCATCTAATCTTTTATCCAAGTTTGTGCCTGGACCACAGAAAGAATACCATGGTAGATGTAATTCCCCTGGTATTCCAGTAGTTGTAAATTTACTTCCTGGTAAAAACTTTTATATATCTCCTCCGAGTTTGTGTTTGGAGATAAATTGATTTTTTTTGAACCACACACCGAACATATACTATTTGTATAACCGTTATTTTTACTTTTAATATGTGAAATATTTTTAGTATTAGTTTTCTTTTTACATTTGAGACAATAACTCATTTATTCATGACAAAAAATCTTACAGAATGTGAAAACCTTTTTAGTTTCCAACATGCACATTTGAATCTTAATTTTTAAAACATAAAGAATCCTTAGAAATGCCATCACTCTCTCCTCCATTTATTTAAGAAAAAAATGAAAAAACTTTAATGATAGTCAATATCCTGTCCTTAAAAACAGTCTTGTCGAAAATATTGCTAGTAGACTTGTCAATTCTTTGTTTTCTTCCTCAGTGGGTTGAGTTATTTTCTGTAATACCCCCAATCTTTTTTTCATCTCACTGGTTTCCATATTTTCATATTTATTCAGTCTCGCTCTTTCCTCCCTCTCCTCCCTCTCCTCCTTCTCTCTCTTTCCTTCTCTCTCTTCTCTCTCCTCCTTCTCTTTCTTCTTCCTTTCCTCTTTCTTCTCCCTCTCCTCCTTCTCTCTCTTCTTCTTTTCCTCCTCTTCTCTCTCTTAAACTTCCTCGTCCCTTACCATCCTTGAATCGCTTACACCCCATAGAATATCATACAAATAAATATTCATCGTGATTTCTTGTTGTTCCTGTATCCAAAATAATTTTTTTTACAACAGGAAACCAATAAAATTTATTTTGAATTTCTAAAAGAGCCTTACGTTTTCTTAACTTTATAATTTTTTCATTATTTAACATTCTAATTAAATCCATAGTTGTTGGTTTATGAACATCAGCATAATGCCAATCTTTGAAAATACCTTATTCTTATGTTGTAGAACATATTTATAAAAATACCGAATACCCTTTTCTTGAAGGTATGCTTGGACACAGAAATGATAATTTTCTTGAAGCCTTCTTGCCGTCATTTATGTATTAGAAATATATGTTAGAATAATAATCTGACACGAAACACCTCCCCATCTTCCCATAGTTAAATCATTTTGTATTTCCTTACTTATATATAATCCTGTTTTTTTCTGTTTTCATGATATAAACGAGGGCAAAACCATTATTATATTTACCCTTATTAAATTATTTTATTTGTTGTTTACTTATCGTGCTTCCACAAAACTCATTCTCGATACCAAGTGGATAATATTCTTCCTTACGAGACTGATTTAATTGTTCCAGGTCTTCAAGGTCTATTTTAAATGACCAATTATACGCTAAATCATTCATATCATACCCCAATTGTTTTATTTTCATACAAACGATACGCCCTTCTTTATAAAAATTTATTTTATTTCGAACTGTGAATTCTGTATGACCTGGAGATAAAATCAACATTTCTGTATCTTTGGAATACACGGCCGTTTTATATAAGGACATATATTGTGATAAATCACTTAATCTCACCAAGTCATTCGCGTCAGTCGGGCTTGGATAATTTTTAAATTTACAAGCATTTTTCATATTAATATTTTTGGTTATATTATATTTATGTCATTCAGCCTGTGCCTTTGTGTAATAATTTGATAAATCAATATCCAATTCTTGGGATACACCAAAGATAGAACCATCTTTACCAACATAAGTCATTTATATTAGATTAAAAATAATGTCATAAAAAAATATTTTTGTTGAGCTGAAATAACACATATAGACATAATTGACCACAACACTTGGAATTCAATTCTTGCACTTGAAATGTTTGATAAACACCATTCTGTAAGAATTTTATGACTTCAACAGGTGGTGGAAGACCAAAACTATCAAAATAATATTTGTCTTGACTATTAAAAATACAAACCCAATGAGAACCGTTCCCATTATTATCTTCTAAGTTCATAATAATATTCTTGTATGTTTCGCATGTTTGTTAATTCATCTCTCATACAAATAACCACATTATGAATTTTTAATTTCTTACAATATTTGACAAGTTCTAAATTTGATGTTGTATTCTTTCCAAATTCTTTAAACCACTCATCAATGCTCATTTATTTATTAGAAAGATATAATCCATTACACCTTTTAGTTAATTTTACACCTGCTTGTGCGAGAAGAAAGCATCTCCAACTAACAATCTCGCTTTATCAGGCAGACCTTCAAGTTTTTCAGCAAAAAACTACGATTACACCACTTCCACTAATTTGTTTCTCCAACTTTTGTTACGTCTTTCCAATTATTTTTGAGCCCAGAGTTGAGCCTTCCTTTCATTGGCAGTTTTCACCGCTGTTGAAATACCACCCGTCAATGCTCCAACCGCACTTAAACCAGCAAATAAAGGAATTAGAAATGGGAGAAATCCTCCACTCGTCTCTCTTATTGAATATTTTTTCAACATTGGTTTTGTCATCAATTCTTACTGCTCCTTTTCTCTGAATTGTATTAACGTTAATTGAACAAGGCTTTTGATTTTGAACACAAGATGATAGTTTATGAAGATTGATTTGATTAACATATACCCCAGTTGGTACTTTCCCACTCATTTATTAAACAAAAAATTATGTGAGACTAATCATAACACCATTATCTGCATTAATCTGTAATTCTGTTTCTTCCAAAAGCAAACAATATGCATCAACTTCTTCACTCTCTCCTCTTTCAATGTATAGGGAAGTATCCACTTGATTAGACTTCATAGTTTCCTTTTGAGCAATCAGGTCAAACGCATAGATTGTATACAAACTTTTAAATGTTGTCATATCCAAAATAGGTTCTTTATTTCCATTACTTTTACATACCTTTTGGTCAGACTTGTATGCTTCAGCATAATCATTTTTTTCGCAATTAATTTCCAATCTATCTCGTGGATAAAATGTTCCATACAGAGAAACACAAAGTTGTTTCACTACGCATTATCACTCAATTTATTATTCTTATCAGTCGTAGTATCGCCATCTGTTTTTTTAAAAAAATGATCCGCACATATGGCTTTCCTTCCCGAACACCCAAATTCCACGTGTAAGTGGTTTGGTTTGGTTTAACGTGTTGACATCTTCTTTTGAGGTATGATACACTGAGTGGTTTCTTTGAGTTAAGTCTTCTATTCAACATCTCTTCTGTTTTAAGATTAGGAGTATATTCACAAATATACCAACTCATTTCATCAATTACAAATTTATTCTGATCACCAAAAGCACGAGCAACACCAAAAAGTAATCTATTTTCATTATCATTCCTTTGTAGTTGAAATCTAATTTTAAGACCATACAGAACTTTATCATGATCACAAAATCCAAATATACCTTTAAGAGGAACTGCCACAGTAAAACTCTTAACTGCTTTTGTATCATCAGTATACGTTCCTTTCCTTTGAGTATATCCAGGGTCTGTGGTTGTTCATGTTGACATATCAGGAATAAAACCTTCGACAGCCCCCTTTCCCATTCTATCACTGAATGTATATAGTGTAACTTTCATCATTTCAGATACAGCAGAAACATAATCTACCGCTTCAACTTCTTGTGTTCCAATGTACAAACGAACACTATCAAACATTTTCCAGAAGAAATCATTGACGAGTGTAGCGTTTGTGTTATTCCCAGCCTTCGTGAATTTAAATTTACACAACAAGAAACTTTCGGATAGATTCAAATAGGTTGGTTGATTATTTATTTCAAAACTTTTTGTACCATTTGCATTCCAGTCTGTTCCAGTTATTGCATTTACCTTGAAGTAATCCTCTTTTTTAGTGGAGTTTGAGATGATAATAGTATCATCCAAATCATAGATACTATCAATTGCTTCCATACTTGTTTTTATTGAGGAAAAAAGATGTTAAAACTTTTGAAATCCTGACCCAAGTATTTGAATTATTTTCTGTCATTCTTGGGGGGACAACTGAGTTTTGCCTTTCTTAATTTATTTTATTGCTTGTAATTTAGGAGATTCCTTTTGGGCATCTTTTATGCTCTTTACAGCACCTGCTACATTTCCCACAGCAGAAGCAGTTGAACCAATTAGGTCTTAATGTTTAAGAATCGTTGAACCAATACCCATTAGAGTATCAATTATCCCATCTCCTCTAAATTCCTGCCCGACACCCCTTTGTCTCTTAGGTTTATAGTATCCTCTACCAAGATACATACCTTCACCCTTGTAGTATGGGGAAAGGAACATCCCATCCCCTTTAATTATTTTATATTTTCCCAACTCGTGTTTCCTCACAATAACCATCATATTTATTTCTTGGAAAAATTCACGTAGGTGAATTCTGATGGAGACAACTTCCCCATTAAAAGAAATCATACGATTATCTTGGTCGGTTATCCTAAAATTTACTCTGTGTATGTTTTTTTTTTTCCTGACACAGGGAGATAAACCAAATTTTTGGGTTCCATATTGAATTTATAACCAATTGAGGTTGAGTATGTACTGAATGAAAATATTGTATTTGTTTTTATTCCATCATTTCAGCACCATCAATCAAATCACAGTGAATTAATACCGAATTTATTCCTGAGGGTATTTGAATGACATTATCACTGTAAAACGTCCCATTAGTTTCAATCTTTTTTGAGGAGAAACCCAATAACTTTCTAAATGAATAGTCAATTGTGAAATCAACCTTGTAGTTATTTTTAAGTTTACTCGTTGATTTTGAAGTATGTTTTTTAATGTCTATAACAATATGTTTTGCTTCATCACCCTGTTCTTTCATAAGACAAGCAATTTCAGAAGATATTTGAGAAATCTCATATGCTCCAGGTGAAACTGTTATCGTTTTGTATCCACTTCCTGGATTATAACTAAAGTCGTCATTTTTCTTGGTAATATTAAATAAGGTATTATACGTTTCCATGGACAATAAAGATGCCTCATATTCTTTTGTTGGGTCAAGTTGTAGGGGGTATGGGAATGAAGATGTGTGGTCGCTTGTTGTGAAATTAAAACTAAGGATTGTGCTTCTCATCTTGTTTAATATGAGATAAAATGTCTTTATATTGATATTTATTAATTTTTTTCATGTTCATCAACTGGTCTAAAATGGCTGATGCTTCATTAAAACAATTGTTATTTCCAGCCTTCTTACTACCTAACAACAATAACAGTCTATCAACTTATTGCGATGGGTCATTTGGAAGAAAACTAATACCTGAACCAAGGATACTTAAAGCATGAATAATGTGTTTCTCCTTCTCATTCTTCGTACTTTTACCAGAAATACTAACCCCATAATTAAAAGTGTTCAGAAGATCAATATATACTCTATCATCATTATTTTTCATACCAATGGTTTATGAATATACTTTGATTCATCCCTCACAGTTGAACCTTGTCTTCCATCTTTTGTGAGAAGAAACATTAATCTCAGAGTTAGTTTAACAGGGGGTTGAGCAGAACCCAAGAATCTTAATTCATCATTAAATATCAATACCTTTTCTTGAACAAGATGAAATATTGCTGGTTGTTCTGTTGGAATGAGTCCTGCTTTGGTTTTTGAATCTGCCGAATATTCATTGTTTTGAAGAGCATTCACAATATAATCAGGGGGTCGATTCATCTCTTCCAGTCGTTGAAATAAACCTTCATCATCATATTCTAATTCTCCTAAATGCTCTAATTCTTGCTTTGATCAAAATCGACCCATCATTTGATCAAAATCTTTTAACATTTGAAGTTTTTTAGGAGTATCTACTATACTAAAAAAACAGAATATGTTTGTATGTATGTTTGTTCGTCCTTTATAGGCGGCCAAACCGTAGGATGGAATGAGATGAAACTTGGCGTGAGTGATCCTTGGGACATGAGAACGGACATGGGGGGGGGGGGGTCGTCAAGTTCAAGGTCGAAGGTCAGGGGGTCAAGGGGTCAAGGTCACCGGGCAACTTCAATTTCTGAATTTCATCCGATCGAGACGGGACCAACGGCATTCGACAAATAATCAAAATTAAATGACAGTTCATTGACGACATTCACTTCCTACTTCCGGTTTTCGAGTTATGACGTCATAAATTGACTAAAACGTGAATTTTTCATGTTTGTTTGTCCTTTATAGACGGCCAAACCGTTGGATAGAATGAGATGAAACTTGGCATATGTGATCCTTGGGAACAGACATAAGGGGATCAAGGTCAAGGTCAAAGGTCACGGGGTCAAGGTCACCGGATAACCTCAATTTCTCAATTTCATCCGATCGAGACGGGACCAATGCCATTCAACAGATAACTGTACCCACCCGTGGGTGGGTACTTTGATAGTATTCTACTGTGGGAACTGTGGAAACATCTTTAATTTTTTCTTGGGAAGTTTTTAAAAGTGGTTTAAAAAATTTTGCTTGTTTCCTTTCAAATGCTTCTTTGCCCGTTAGTTTCTGTTTGCGTTTCTTCTTTATGTCTTCCTCTTGTTTTACAACTTTTGAAACCACTCTTGATGTTCCTTAAATCTTCTTGCTCTTTCTTTCACATCCATTTATTTATTGGAAAATATCATTTAATGTCTCATCTTGTTTCACAACAATATATTTATATTTTTCAGTCATGTGCTTCATGTAATCCCCAAGTTCCTTTTTACTGCATAATGTAGAACAACTGTCTCTCCAAAAATTGTTTATATCTATTGAATTTAACTAAAAGTATTCGCATTGTTTCTGATGGAACGACGAGGAAGTTGAAAGTATTATTGACTAAGATAAATACAATTACAAGAAGAATGTCTCCCTCTTGTGTCCTAGCTGTCCATTACCGTTTGGTTTCTCTCATTAACACAATCATCAAAGATAACGAGGTTCTTTTTAGATTTATCCAAATCTTGGGGAGATGGAATATCATCCGTATTATCACTAAGAATACAAGTTATCGGTTTTGATTTCTTTTTACATCTCTGTTATCACAAAATAGTTGAATTATATCTTCAATGTTATAATCATTTAGGTTTTTTTGAAGTATAAATAAACCGAATATATCTTCTTTTTGAAGACCAGCATTAAAACCTTGTGAGAGTAGTTGATACTCTGGTTGAAAACTCGACTTTGTGAAAATTATTAAATTATCATAATCTAAAAAGTTGGGAGTCAGGAGCATCTTCAAAAGTAATATAAGCAGGTTTTTCCACATCCGCTTGAACCAACTATGAGACATATTCTTAAATTTGGAAGATTTTTATGATTGTTAAATTTTATCTTATTTTCCCAAATGGGTAAAAAATCATTCATTTATATATTTGGAAAACAGGTTATTTAATTTATGTTTGGCATTTTTAGAAACTCTATATTTTATCCTGAGTTCAGGTTTAATTTCAAGATAATCCATTATTTTATTTATGCAATATCTTGTGTTGATATTTCCTTGAAAATCACATCCATGAATAATATATAACAACAATCCTTTGAACATTTCTCTAATACATTCAGTTTCTTCCCTTGTAAGGAAAGGTGTGTTATCACCCTCATACTTTACATTCATTTCTCGAATCAATCTTGTAAAGTAATTCATTTTTTGTTTAAATCTAACAGAATTATTTTCCTTTTTAATTTTTTTATTATCATTAATTAGAAGATAATCACAGAATATACATTGTTTATAGGCTTTTGACTCTGTGTTTAATCCCCGTCTTTCACACACAGGACGATTCTCAAATTTGTCATATCGAGAATCAAGGAAGTCTAGCAATTTATGAAGTAAAACTTTACTTAAACTAAAATTCATCTCTACTTTCAGTTGCATATTGACTCATATTTAATAATATTACAATCGATATCTATATACTTTTTTTCATTACCAGATTCAACTACAACATTTTTTTATATTAAAGGTAATTTTAAAATGATCCTTAACTACTATTGAACAAAATGTCATTTCACCTGATATATTAACATCCTTTATTTCATCAGGATTTATTTCATCATCTTTTGGGTTGTTGAAAAAAATACAAATTTCTCCTTGCATATTACAGATGGTCTTATCTTTTCTTTCTAAAGCTTCATCCATAAGGTTTTTATTTTTTGATACTTTTTCTTGTTTCATTGCTTTTTCTAGTTTTGAATATATTACCAGAAGGAGAGGAGAAACTTTTGTTTGAGATACTTTAATTGATGTTCTTCCAGGTATACTAAAAGCCCTTCCACTGAAAGAAATTGAAGAACTCATATTATTTACCATAATTGTTTTTATCCAATAGTTGTTATATTTATCTTTGTTCAATTTGAAAACCTTGAGATATTTCTCAGTATCTTTTACAAATGAAGAGATTGATTGAAACTTGTCTTTTGTGTCTTGAAACATTGTATTTATAAAGTGAAAAAAGTTGGAGGATAAAATTGTTTTAAGCACAGATTCACCTGTAAAATCAACGAAATTTTCATCAAGAAAATTTTAGTTGTCGCAAAGTTTTATTTTATAAATATTGTGAATACAACATACTGCGATGTTTGTAATCACGAATATAAACATTCTAGAAAACACCTCTGAACCAACAAACACACATTTAATCTATTTCATCAAATATCTCCTCTTGAGTTGGAAAGAAAACATTGTGATATCTGCTCAAAGGATGTTTTGAAGAGTCGGTATAAGAATCACCTTCATTCACAAAAACACAAGAAAAATGAGTTTAAAGTAAAGGGAGACTATAATATTGAAAACATTGATGGGGCATTTAAAGGGCATATAAAAATAAGGATTTTTCAATTTGGAGAACCCGGTCCATCATCAATAGCTGAAGCAATTGAAATAGTGAAACCTGATGTTGAAAAAGTTATTAAAAAGACATTAAAAGAAATGAAAACTTTAAAGTTTTATATGGGAGTGAAAATGAATATGAAAAGACAAGATGAAGAACAAACTCCTTATATGAGAACAGATCTTCATTTTATAACATCATTTCAAGATTTTTTGAATGGTGGGGTTTATGAATAACTATCAAGACAAGAGGAGGATGTTGATAATACAGTGGTCGGAAGTGGATTTACTATTTAATAAAATCATCTTTTTAGAAATACACATTCTAAAATCAAACCCTCTTGAATCTTCTTCTTATATTGAATTACCAAAAGAAATAAAACTAAAGAAGGCAGGTGTTAATATTAAGAACAACAATAATAAATGTTTTCTCTGGTCTGTTCTTGCTCATTTACATCCACCAAATTGTAATTCAGAAAGAGTAAAACAATATATGAAATATGAGAATACCTTGGACATTAAATATTTTAAATTCCCAATGCCACTAACAGATATTCCTAAATTTGAGAAAAAGAATAATCTTTCTATTAATGTACATGGATTAACGGATACAAACAAAGTTCAAATATTAAAAATTTCAAACAACTATAAAAATGAAGAAACACACATTGATATATTATATTTTA
This sequence comes from Eptatretus burgeri, assembly GCF_056783735.1. Classification (NCBI taxonomy): domain Eukaryota; kingdom Metazoa; phylum Chordata; class Myxini; order Myxiniformes; family Myxinidae; genus Eptatretus; species Eptatretus burgeri. The sequence goes on from NC_140963.1 coordinate 43,178,589, forward strand.
GTGTTGGAAAGAATTCACATTACACATACATCAATAATTTATCAAGATTAATCTCTTCTCAGATATTCAGAACAGCAAACAAAATATATCCTTGCAAGCGATGTCTCAATTCATTTCATACAAAAGAACGATTAGAACAACATTCAAAATATTGTAGTAATCATAAATCAGCTGTAATTACAATGCCTAAACCTGGTGAAAAGATTTCTTTTGAAGATTCTAATAAATCTATCATGCACCCATTTGTGATATATGCTGATTTTGAATGTATCCTAAAAAAGATAAATACTGCTTCTCCTAATCCAAAAGAATCATATACAAATAAATAACAAAAAACATATTCCTTGTGGTTTCTGTTTTTATATCAAATCATCTGTTGTAGAAAAGTATAATAAACTTGAACATTATAGTGGAAAAAAAGCTTCACAAGAGTTTGTAAAACGATTAGAAAAGGATTGTAGAAGACTAACGAAATTAATGAAAGAAACAAATGAACCGATGAAATTAACCGAAGAAGAAAAATTAGAATATAGAAAGAACAATATCTGTCATATTTGTGAGGAGGAAATTGAGGAGTCTAAAGTTAGGGATCATTGTCATCTTACTGGTAAATATAGAGGTCCCGCTCATTCCTGTTGTAATCTTCATTATAAATTTCCTTCTTTTATTCCAGTCTTTCTTCACAACAGCACCAACTATGTTACACATCTATTTATAAATGAACTTTTAAAAACACCAGGGAATATTTCTGCCATAACAAACACAAGTCAAAAGTATATTTCATTTACAAAAATGATATTCACAAAAAGTTTAACTCATATTAGGTTTCTAGATTCTTGCAAGTTTATGGGAACACCACGAGCCAACCGAGCATCAAATCTAAGCTTCACGGGCTCTTTTCCAAATCTTAATTCATTCTTTCCAAAAGAGGAAATTCTAACTAAAGAGGAAATTCAGATTAAAGAAAGATTTCAAAGTAAAGAGGAAATTCTAATTAATGATGGAATTAATGAAGAAATTCTAACTGAAGATGAAATTCTAATTATAAAGAAAATTCAAACAATTAGTGAAATTCTAACGAAAGAGGAAATTCTGATGAAAGATGAAATTCTGATAAAAGAGGGAATTCCAACTCAAGAGGAAATTCAAACAAGGAATAAAATTCAAAGTAAAGAGAAAATTCTTACAAGTAAGGGAATTTATCCTTATGATTATATGGATTCATTTATGAGATTTAAAGAAATACGACTTCCTTAAAAAGAAAGTTTCTATAATAACCTTTATGAAAAAGAGATAAGTGATAAGGAATATAAACACGCACAAGAAATTTGGAAAATATTTAAGATAAAGAACCTGGGAGAATATCATGATTTGTATCTAAAAACAGATGTTTTATTGTTAGCTGATGTGTTTGTAGCTTTTCGATCACTCTGTCATAATAAAAATTGTTATGGATTGGATCCTGCCCACTATTTCACAGCTCCTGGTTTAGCTTGGAGTGCAATGTTGAAAATGACAAAACAAGATAGAGATTTAATCAGTGATGTAGATATGCTTTTGATGATTGAGAAGTATAAGAGGTGGAATATCACAAGTATGTTCAAAAAGATATGCTAAAGCAAATAATAAATATCTTCCAAATTATGATAGTGAAAAAGATTGTAATTATTTGATGTATTTTGATGCTAATAATTTGTATGGATGGGCAATGTCTCAATCTCTGCCTTATAGTAAATTAGAGTGGGTGGAAGAAAAGGATTATGAAAAGGCTTTGATGAATATTGTTATTTCTTCTCAAAAGGAATTGAATGAGGAAGAAGAAGGTTATTATTTTGAAGTTGATTTGAGGTACCCGAGCGATCTTCATAATAAGCATAAAGGCCTTCCTTTTGCATGTGAGAAAGAAACCCCAAAGAAACAATGGTTAAGTGATTATCATAAAAGTTTTAATATTAAAGGCAAATCAACAGAAAAGTTTTTTTTTTTTTGTATACCTTGGTCGAGGCTCGTATGAGAGCTGACACACAACTCACAGCAAGGAGGCATGAGACAAGAGGGGCGGGAGTGGAAGGGACAAAACAGTGGGGAACAGACACATTAGGTGAACTGTGGAAGGGAGAGGGATGGCGATGGGACGGGGAACATGGCGAAGAGAAGATGGACATTTCAGGGACTTTCAGGAAGGAAAGCAGGAGAAATGAAGGAAGTGGGCTTGGGTGGATTATCGGGGGTAGAAAAGATCGAGGATTTGGATGGGGGAAGATAAGAGGTGGTGGTGAACAGCTGTTTTGAAAGCCTGGAGGGAAGAATGGGAAAGAATAGAGTGAGGAAGTTTATTCCAAAGGCGGGAAAAATGAGGAATGAAAGAGTGAAGATGAGCAGTGATTCGTGATTTTGGTAGTTTTACCAGAAGGGGGTTGTTGGTGGACCTTGAGCGCCCTGTGGAAATGTGGTGGGGACAAATCGCAGAGAGAGCAGGGGGGCAAGGCTGGAGAGGAGTCGGTAGAAGACAGAAAGACCACCGACCAACCTGCGGTGATTGAGTGAGAGGCCCAAAGACTCAGCTTCATTGCGGGAGATGCCGATGATCTTAAATGCCCTGGTTTCGACAGCGTGAAGCCGAGAAAGGTGGGAGGCAGGAGCACCAGCCCAGAGGGGAGAGCAGTACTCCATCAGGCTACGGACAAAAGCTTTGTAAGTGGTCAGGAGCTCAAGAGGGCCGAGGAAGGACTTAGCACGACGGAGGATTCCCAGTCGGCGACTGGCTTTTGAGGCGAGGTTGGAAATGTGACTTTCCCAGGAAAGGTCATGGCAGATAGTGAGACCTAGAAGCTTGAAAGAAAAGACTTCTTCCAGAGGATTGTTGAGAAAGTGGATGTTGGGGTTTTGTAAACGGTCCTTTCGAAGAGACATAGTGAGAGTGTGAGATTTGTCTGGATTGAAAGACATGTTCCACGTGTTGGACCAGTTTGTGATTTTATCCAGATCTGCAGTGAGTGAAGAAGCTGCTGCTTGCCGGTCTGAGGGATGACAGATGGTACGGCAGAGGGTGGAGTCATCGGCAAAGAGAAATAGAGGATTTTCCAGAGAGTCCGAGAGATCATTGATGAAAACCAGAAAAAGAACAGGGCCCAGAACGCTACCTTGAGGAACTCCAGCCTGCACAGGAAGAGGGGATGAAAGAACTCCATTTAGGGCCACACGTTGACTGCGACAGGAGAGGAAGTCTGCGAGCCATGAGTGGAGATGGCCTTGAATACCATGGGAAGAGAGTTTGGTGAGTAGGGCAGGGTGCCAGACTGTGTCAAAAGCACGTGATATGTCCAGGGATACGGCTCGGATTTCCTGTCTGGCATTGAGGACCTCCATCCATTGATGGGAGAGCAGAAGCAGCATATCCAGGGTAGAGTGACCTGGTCTGAAACCAAATTGATGATTGGAAATCAAGCCATTGGAGAAGAGGAAGGATTTCATCTGAGGCGATGATGGATTCCATCACCTTGCTGATGATTGGGAGAAGGCTGATTGGTCTGTAGTTATAGGGATCTGTTTTTGCACCTTTTTATGCAGGGCAGTGATGTTAGCAGATTTCCAAGCAGATGGCAGATGACCTTGGGCAAATGAGAGGGTGAATAGAACAGAGAGAGGGTGAGCAAGAGCAGAAGAGCAGGCTTTGAGGACACGTGGGCTGATGCCGTCTGGACCGGTTGCAGAATCTGACTCGAGGTTTGAAAGCAAGCTCTCCACCTTGTCAGGAGAAAAGGATACAGAGTCCAGGGACAGTTGGGTGCGACTGGGTAAAGTGGGTAGAGATAGTGATGGGTTTAGGACACAAGATTTAGCTACAAACACCGAGTTTAGACATTCAGCTTTATCACGTGTAGAATCAGCAGTGCGGCCATTTGAGGTAAGGGAGGGGATGGAGGGGGAACATACACCAGAAACAGATTTGATTAAACGCCACCAGGATTTTGAGGAGGGAGAGAGGTATGAGAGTTCAGACTTGAGATGAGAAAGATGTTGTTTTCTGGCTCTCCTGAGGGTAGATACACACTTGTTCCGAGCTTTGTGGAAAGAACTGAGATTGCCCTCAGTTGGGTTTGCTTTCCATGAGGCAAAGGCAAGTTGTTTCAGGACAACTGCCTCGCCACAAGCTTCAGTAAACCAAGGGCGGGAGGAAGGGTAAGACAACTGAACACGAGAGGGGATAAATATGTGCATGAGGGAGAGCAAGTTTCTTTGAAAGAATTCCCAGGATGAGTTGATGTTTGAGAAAGTAGTGATAGGAGACCAGTCTGTAAGTTTGATGGCTGCTCGGAGACCCTGCCAGTCGGCTTGAGTGAAATGCCAGACTCGACGGCGGTGAGGTGGTTCTCTGATAACAGCCAGAGAGATGTCCACTTTAACAAGGACGTGGTCAGAAGAACCAATTGGAGCGAAGGAAGAGCAGCAGATATTGTCAGGGAAATTTGTCAAAATCAGATCCAGAAGAGATGGAGTACCATTGGTTGAGATCCGGGTCGGGAAGTTGACCGATTGAGTCAGTCCCAATGAGTCGCAGAAAGCTTTTGCTGAGGTGCCATGGCAGGTGAGAGAGGTACCCACACCTAGCCAACTGGCGTGATGACAATTGAAGTCACCACATAAGAGGAAGAGAGAGTTTGGATGAGAAGATAGAAGATGGTCCATGTTTTCGGATAGTGAGATGTAGATGGAGTCATCACTGTTCGGTGGACGGTACAGTACACATATAAACATGAGGTGGGAGTGGAGGGGAAGCCGAAGCCAGAGGTATTCCTGGGGGTGTGGGGGAGTGAGAGCAGTGCATGGAGAGTGAGGAATAGAGTCTTTGATGAAGGGAGCAACACCTCCACCAGGACGAGGCTCAGGTCTGTCATACCGTAAGAGGGAGTAGCCAAGGAGAGATATTTGGGAGTCAGACACGTCTTGGGAGAGGATTAAACCTAAATGACTTAGGATTAACAACATTCTATGATAAAGAGGGATATGTTTTGCATCAGAGAAGTTTGAAACAGTTTTTGAGAGAAGGATTGAGAGTAGCTAAAATTCATGGAGTTTTAAAATTCAAACAAAGTCCTTGGATGAAAAAGTATATTAAATTCAATACAGATATGAGAACAAATACAAAAGTAAAATTTGAAGTGGAATTCCATAAATTGATGAATAATGCTGTCTTTGGAAAGACAATGGAGAATGTTAGAAACAGGCAAAACATTAGATTTGCAACATCTTGGAAAGAAGTTTCTAGATTGATAAATAAACCAAGTTTTAAGAGAGAAGAGGTTTTTTCAGGGAATTTTACTGCTATTCATATGGAAAAGAAAAGTATTGTCATGGATAAACCAATTTATATTGGAACAGCAGTTCTTGATTTATCAAAGATATTGATGTATGATTATTTGTATAATGGCTTAAAGAAAGAGTATGGTGAAAATGTTTCATTGTTGTATCTGGACACTGATAGTTTTATCCTCGATATAAAAACTGATGATGTTTATAAAGATATGAAGAAAAATATTGGAGTATAAGATACAAGTAATTTTAGTAAGAGAGTGAGTTCTTTTCAAAAAAGAATGAAAAGGTTATTGGGAAGTTTTAGGATGAGTTGGGTGTAAAAGTAATGAGTGAGTTTATTGGATTGAGAGCAAAGGCATATGCTTATAAGTATGGTTATCAGATTGATAAGAGGTTAAAGGGAATAAAGAAATATGTAATAAAGAAATCAATAAGTTTACAAATTATTTTCATTGTTTGATGAATAAGAAAGAAGAATATAGGAAAATGAATACAATAAGAAGTTATAAACATAAGATATATAGTGAAGAAGTAAATAAAAAGGCATTAGGAGCCTTTGATGATAGAGCCTGGTGTTGGCGCAGTGGTTAGGGCAGCGGCTTGGGATCCAAGAGGTCCTGAGTTCAAGCCCCGTTGAGCCACTGAATTAATACACCAGGGGGTTAACTCAGCCTGTCATCCTTCCGAGGTCGGCGAAATGAGTACCAGTATACTGGGCCGGTGTATACCCCGGTTAAAATAGGTGTACCATATCCCTGTGTCGTAAGAGGCGACCAGGGTTGCGTCAGGAAGGGCATCCGGCGTAAAACATGTGCCAAATCACTATGCGGATCATAATGGATGATCCGCTGTGGCGACCCCTAACGGGAGCAGCTGAAAGAAGAAGAAGAAGAGGAGCCTTTGATGATAAGAGATTTGTTTTAGATAATGGAATAGATTGTGCTCCATATGGATATTGTATGATAGAGTGTATAGAATAGATTGTGTTTTTAACGATGGGAAGATGGGTTATGGTTTTTAAGGGCTTCCGCCGTGTTTTTTCACAATATATAAATGGTCAAACCAAGTATTAATCAAACTAAAGAGTGGAGAAAATCTCAGTCTTGGTATATAAATGGAAAACATAATGAATGTGAAAAATATCAAATAATTCTTATTGAAAAAATAACTAAAACAAAGGTATATAAAACAAATAAGTGAATCAATTTAAAAATGAGTAAGTTAGAGAATGTAAAGAAAAAAATTAATATCCTTGAATGGACTGAAAACTTTGATGGTTATCAATTGAACAATGAAAGAACAATTCACGATAATCTCAAAATGATATGTGGCTCAGGAGGTGGTCAAACAAGAGCATTAAGAGAAGTTTATCATTTTGTCATGGCACAAAAGGGGTATCTTTAAAAATATAAAGATTCAAATGTTTAATTTTTAAATATTTTAGATGCGGATTATTGTGCAAAGAAAATTAAACTATCGAAGGAATTTGAGAATAAACAAATCTTTATAGGTTCAATGAGTGAGCTAAACAATATGCATTGGTTATTTGAAAAAGAGTGTCCCTAGGCTTACATGTTTCAGATATTTCTTCAGAATCACTTTAACAAATCACATTACTACTTTACTACTTGAACAAATATTTTTCTTGTTGCATTGGTTATTTGAAACGAGTGCCCCTAGGTTAAAAGGGGATACAAATAAATATACCTTGGGATAAAAAGGGGGTTTACTTTTTAGGGAAAAAAATATGAATCGCTGAAAATCCCCCATTCATTTACATGGGGAAAAGTGAGCCAGAATCAGTATATTCACCCTACTAGTGTCCTTGCTTGTGAAATGTATCCCATTCGTTGCGTCCTCTATTCCCCATTGAAAATGCCATCTTGCATCACGGAATAATTAGTTGGGTTTTACATACCCGGTAAAGAGAATTGTATCCATCGAGGTCAGCGATAATACCCGCTCAGTTATCGCTGTAGAACGGAACGGACCGCTTAAGCGGTTCATGTCCGAAGCCAACCTGCGGTGAGGTATGGCCCCTCGGTAGGTTACCCGCGCGAGTACTTAGGTATTTCGATATTCGGCGAGTGACCCTATTTGGCGCGGGTAGAATGTGGATTGGGCTGTGGTGAGGTTAAACCCCCACCCGTGACTGGATTCTGGCGATATTTCCAGGAGGGTCACGACTGAATTGTCTGTCCGGTGGGCGACGCGGCTGCCATTAGAGGTACGCGGCCGCTCGCACGCCGGCGGGCACGAATTCGTAACAATACGTTGTGAACGCCGCCAACACGCAAAGCATTCGTTGGTATAAGTTATCTATAAGTTATCGAAACATTCTGTGTACGTTATTAATACGTTATGCATTTGTCCATCTCGTTATGAATATGCCAAAAACTGGAAAAAAAACATCAACACTTCAGTGTTGAAAAACATTTAAAAAAAAAAACCATGGAGTCTGGAACACTGACGGGTTCCTCCTGTGAAGCCCATTTTTATATAACAATTCCCCTATACGCTGCCAATACGCCATTATACGGTAGCTGTAAGTTAGAAACACGTTCAGTAAGTTCTGTGGTCATCCGGAAGACGTCAATCAAATACGTCTACATAGGTCAATGTGCGTTGGAGATACGTTACACATAGGTTCAAAGCACGTTACTCATAGGTTCAAAGCACGTTACTCATAGGTTCAAAGCACGTTACTCATCGGTTAAAAATTAAGTTTCGGGTATGCTATACATTACCTCGATGTGTTTCGACTTATGAGTAACTTACAAGTAACGTATGTTGATGTGTGTCAACGATCGCGTAGCGTGCCTACAACTTATGCCAGCGTATGCGGAACGTGTGTCATACGCCGAGTACATCGAGAAATTTTCAACATGCTGAAAATTTGTCGAGTACTCGGCATACTACGACGTATGCCAGTGTACTACGACGTATGCCAGCGTACTACGACGTATGTCAGCATGCTCTTAACGTATACAAAACTTACCCATAACGTATTCGACGTGTGCCAGCATTTTAGACAAATTTTTCATACGTCGGCATATGCTGGCTTCAACGTCAAGGTGTGACAGCGGCTTCACACTTTGATGTCTAGTGCGGTTATGATTTGAATGGTCGAGCCGCAGCCTTTTAATAGGCTACACCACGTGATCCTCGGTGATACGCTGCCACGCTATGCATAAGTTAGAGTATCATTGGGCATAGGATGTGAACGCCGACAACACGCTCAGCATTCGTTGGTGCAATTTATCTATATGTGATTCAAACGTTCTGTGTACGTTACTAATACGTATGCATATGTCCAACTCGTTTTGAATACGTCCAAAACTGGGAAAAACATCAATAGTTCAGCATACGCCAGCGTTTTGCATACATTTTGATACCTTGCCATACGCTGGCGAAAACTTCAAGGTGTGACAGGGCCTTTAGGAAGGGAGTCTGACACCAGGCAGGAGGGACCAGAAACATTCAAAGACTTCATGCACTCTTAGAGATAGAAGAAGATGCCCTCTTAATGAAGTCATTCCCTTTTTCAACCACGTGTGATTTACATTGCAAATTCTCGATGTAAGTGTCTATCATGTAGCACCACCTCCAGGTGGTGTCCCCACGTTTCGTGTCCCCACGTTTTGCAGTGCAATGAGGTGTTTTGAATTCTCTGCAGTGGTATATTTTTGCTTCATGCACGAAACCCATGTATTTTTTTTTTTTTTTTGCGTATGCAGAGCTGTCAGTTGCCTATACACTGCCCAAATAAAGGTATGCATCAGAAAAACCTATTGCATGCTCAGAACAAGATCGTTTGCAAGGTGGGGTACTCTGCTGGCATCTAGAAATGTCAGGCCCACCCTGGTGTTTGTCTAAAAAATAAAAACAAAAAAAGAATACATTCTATTTGGCCTTTATTTCATGTTCTTATCCTTGTTCTTGCTTTAGGTGTGTTTGGCTAGGCCCACAGGCCTTAGTCTCTGTGGAAAATGTGGCCCTGATGAGCTGGTCCTTTGCACGTCAATGAATCAGTCAGGTCAGGGGTCATGTGGGGCTCACCCCGACCTTGGGCCGGGTTGTCACCCAATGCTGTATGAGAGGGGAGGGGGTGGCACGTCATCAATTATTATTATTATTATTATTATTATTATTATTAGTTTTTGTATACCTTGTCGAGGCTCATATGAGAGCTAACACACAATGGACAGCAAGGGGGGGGCATGATATAAGAGGGGCAGGAGTGGGAAGGACAAAACAGTGGGGAACAGAGACATTAGGAGTTCTGTGGAAGTGAGAGGATGGGGGCAGGGAACATGGGGTATGCAAGATGAATATTACGGGGACTTTCAGGAAGGAAAGCAGATAATTTGAAACAGGTGGGTTTTGGGTGGATTAACGGGGGTTGAAAAGATCGAGGATTTGGATGGGTGACAGTAAGAGATGGTGGTGAACAGCTGTTTTGAAGGCCTGGAGGGAAGAACGGGATTGAACAGAGTGAAGTAGTTTATTCCAAAGGCAGAGAAAAGGAGGAATGAAAGAGTGATGGTGAGTCGTGATTCATGATTTTGGTAGTTTTACCAGAAGGGGTTTGTTGGCAGACCTTGAGTGCCCTGCAGAAATATGGTGGGGACAAATTGCAGACAGAGGAGAGGGGGCGAGACCAGCGAGGAGACGGTAGAAGACAGAAAGACCACCGACCTGGCTGCGGTGAGAGAGTGAGAGGCCCAAAGACTCAGCCTCACCTTGGAAGATACCAATGATCCAAAATGCCTTGGTTTACAAAGCGTGAAGCCGAGAAAGGTGAGTAGCAGGAGCACCAGCCGAGAGGGGAGAGCAGTACTCCATCAGGCTGCAGACGAAAGCTTTGTATGTGGTCAGGAGCTCAGGTGGGCTGAGGAAGGACTTTGCATGATGGAGGATTCCCAGCCAGCAAATGCCTTTGCAGGCCAGGTTGGGAATGCGGCTTTCCAGGAAAGATCATTGCAGACTGTGAGACCCAGACGCTTGAATGAAATGACTTCTTTCAGAGGATTGTTGAGAAAGTAGATGGATGGGGTTTTCCAAATGGTCCTTCCAGAGAGACAGAGTGAGAGTGTGAGATTTGTCAGGATTGAAAGATATGTTCCACATTTTGGGCCAGCTTGTGATTTTACCCAGATCGGTAGAGAGTGAAGAGGCTGCAGTCTGCTGATCAGTGCGATGAGAGATGGTGCCGCAGAGGGGGGAGTCATCAGGGAAGAGATAAAGAGGATTTTCCAGAGAGTCGTAGAGATCATTGATGAAAACAAGAAAAAGAACGGGCTCAGAACGTTACCTTGAGGAACGCCAGCCTGGACAGGAAGAGGGGATGAAAGAACTCCATTTAGGGCCACACGTTGACTGTGACAGGAGAGGAAGTCTGCGAGCCATGAGTGGAGATGGCCTTGGAGACCATCAGAAGAGAGTTTGGTGAGCAGGGCAGGGGGACAGACCATGTCAACAGCACGTGATATGTCCAGGGATATGGCTCTGATTTCATGTTCAGCATTGACGACCTTCATCCATTGTTGGAAGAGGAGAAGCAGCATATCCAGGGTAGAGTGACTTGGTCCGAAACCAAATTGATGATCGGAAAGCAAGCCATTGGAGAAGAGCAAGGATTTAATGTTGAGAGTGATGATGGATTCCATAACCTTGCTGATGATTGGGAGAAAGCTGATTGGTCTATCCTTGCAGGGATCTGTTTTTGCACCTTTTATGCAGGGCAAAAATGCTTGCTGATTTCCAAGCAGATGGCAGATTACCTTGAGCAAATGAGAGGGTGAATAAACAGACGAGGGTGAGCAAGAGCAGAGGAGTAGGTTTTTAGGACACATGGGCTGATGCTGTCTGGACTGGTTGCAGAATCTGAGTCGAGGTTTGACAGCAAGCTCTCCACCTTGTCAGAAGAAAAGGACACAGAGTCCAGGGACAGTTGAGTGTGACTGGATAAGGAGGGTACAGAAAGCGATGGGTTTCGGACACAACATTTCAATGCAAACACCGAGTTTAGACATTCAGCCTTTTCACGTGCAGTGTCAGCTATACGGCGATTTGAGGTCAGGGAGGGGATGGAGGGAGAACATACACCAGAAACAGAATTGATTGGTTGCCACCAGGATTTCGAGGAGGGAGAGAGGTTTGAGAGTTCAGATGAGCTGAGAAAGATATTGTTTTCTGTCTCCCCTGAGGGTAGATACACACTTGTTCTGAGCTTTATGGAAGGAACTGTGATTACCCTCAGTTGGGTTTCCTTTCCATGAGGCAAAGACAAGTTGTTTCAGGACAACTGCCTCACCACAAGCTTCAGTGAACCATGAGCAGGAGGAAGAGAGAGGATAAATCTGTGCATGAGGGAGAGCAAGTTTCTTTGAAAGAATTCCCAGGATGAGGTGATGTTGGAGAAAGTAGCAATGGGAAATTAGTCTCGAAGTTTGATGGCTGCTTGGAGATCCTGCATGTCGGCCTGAATGAAGTGCCAGACTCGACGGCACTGAGGTGGTTCTCTGATAACAGCCAGAAAGATTTCCACTTTGACAAGGACGTGGTCAGAAGAACTGATTGGAGCGGAGAAAGAACAGCAGATATTGTCAGGGAAATTTGTCAAAATCAGATCCAGAAGAGATGGAGTACCATTGGTTCAGATCCGGGTCGGGAAGTTGACCAATGAGTCATTCCCAATGAGTTGCAGAAAACTTTTGCTGAGGTGCCATGACAGGTAAGAGAGGTACCCACACCTAGCCAACTGGCATGATGACAATTGGTCACCACATTTGAGAATTACATGCAGGCACAAAGTAGTAAAGGAGTGTGGCATTGAGAAGAGGCAGGCAGAAGCTGGGACTGACCACAGTGACAGGGTGCGCTTGTCTGCAAAGCTGCCGGAATATGCCCATATTTACTTCTGCATCCATATTGTCCACCCCGTGCGTCCTCCCCTAACCCTCATTCCCCCAAACATCCCATATTTGTCCAAGTCTCCCTCTGTCTTGTACTTCAACCTTGCTGTTGGTGCTTCCCACTCTTTCTACTGTTCCTTTTATTCTGTTGTGCCCTGATCCATTGAGTGCTCTCGCTCTTCCACGAGCCTCAACTTTGTATACAAAACATATTAAAACAAGAATGAAACTCTTCAACGTCACGACATCAACTGATATGCCTCCACCCACATTATTACATCATTATAAATGTATGTGGAAAAATTACAGGCCCAGACCAGGAATCAAATGCAGGTCCTCTGGTAGACCATAGGTAGACTATACCAGTGCTATGCCATTTGAGATATCTGGGCAACCCATCAACTGAGCAACGCAATTCTTCCACACATGGAGGTGCCACTCTCTTTCCCCCACTGCTTCCGTGGCACTCACTGCCATCCATTGCAGCAGTTGGGGCCTGCTCTCGAGAGGGTCTTCCTCCTGTGAGGGGGGCACATCCACGTCCATGATTAAACACCACAGCGGGCATCGTAATATGCTTGTAAAATGAACAGGATAGAACATCATAAATATATGTGGAAAAATTGGGGAAAGCAGTGGGGGAAAGAGAGTCGCACCTGTATATGTGGAAGAATTGTGTTACTCAGCCAATGGGTCAGATGGCAGATCAATGGTATGGTCTGCCAGAGGACCTGGGTTTGATTCCTGGTCTGGGCCCATAATTTTTCCACATATATTTATGATATTCTATCCTGTTCATTTCTCATTAAATTACTCCATCTCTTGTGGTGTTTCATCGTGGACATGGAGGTGTCTCCCCTCAGTGGAAGACCCTCTCAAGAGTAGGCCCTTGCTGCTCTGATGGTTGGCAGCAAGTACCCTGGTAACAGTGGGGGAGAGAGTGGCACATGTATATGTGGAAGATTTGTGTTTGCTCAGCTTGTGGGTTTCCCAGATAGCTCAGATGGCAGAGCACTGGTGCAGTTTGCCCGAGGACCTGGGTTCACTTTCTGGCCTCAGGCCTATAATTTTTCCACATATATTTATGATGTTCTATCCTGTTCATTTCTCATTATACATACTTGTACCAAGTTTGATTTAAGTTCCTTCATCTATTTTCAAGTCTCACATTTTTATCTGAATTGACCTTTGACCTCTTGATGCTGAAATCTTATTTGTTCATCTTTGCATCATTATATGTCCTGTAACTGTACAATGTTTGGTCAAAAATCCCACCACTGGTTCACAGGTTAGTGCAGTTACAGACTCATTACCTTTCGGGATCTTTGACCTCTTGACCCCATAATCTAATCAGTTTATCTTTTCATTATTGGACGTACTAGCACCAAGTTTGACTTCGATCCCATCAGCCGTTTTTAAGTTAGTGCATTAATGAAAACCTAACACGGACGGATGAACGCACGAACTGCCAGATGGATAACCCGATAATATAATGCCTCTGGTGACTTCGTCAACGAAGGCATACAAGTGGACACGGCTCATGCTGCAGTTTGAATATACATGACATGGAGGAAAAAGACATCACGTGACATCAATGTAACTCCTGCATGAATTACAACAATATCAGACAATGGAAAAATCAATATGGTACAGTGTAGGGAAATGGAACTTGGGGTTACAGCATCACGAGTCAAGCACACAGATCATACAACCCACCAATGTAGATCACTACATAGTGCTGCTTCTCTCTACTTTGGATCACATAAATCAATCTATTTTGGTTATGGAGCTGTTTCTCTCCAAACATTAGTCAGAAGCCCAAACTCAAACAAGAGGTGAAAGCCATCTCCCTGGACATATCCTATGCATTCGGCATCCTGCTTTACTTTATATGGAGGAGTGCTTTCATGGCTGACTTTCTCATCTCCTCCACTTGTTCCACTCCTCTGACCCAATCTCACTGCAGGAATATGACATTTTGTATGTCGCCTGTGGTTGCTCGTTGCATCATTGCTGAGAGCATAGCTGTGCCACTGATGCAATGCACACTGTTTCCAGAAAGATGGTACTCATTTTGCCGACTTCAGAAGGATGGCAGACTGTATCAACCCACTTGGTGTTATTTAACGGAAAAAACAGGGGCTCAAACTCAAGACCCTAGGATCATAAGCCAGCCACCGTGACCGTTAAGCCAACACCAGATTTATTCTCACCGCAGTGAACACACCGCTATCAATGAAATTATTTCTTCTCTTCACCCAGTGGAGATGAGTGCACCCAATGTGTTGGTCCCAGGCTTGCTCCTCATTTATGAACTAATGGCTTGTGTGATGCACGGGAACATCCCCTCTTCATCTTACAGATGAACCCACATTGTGTTGTGCAGTACCCCATCCCATTAACAGGCAGGCAGCATCTGCATCACCCTTTGCTAATATGGAATTGATTAGATGCTAGTTCGACAGATGGAACATATCTTTCAACCTTGGCAAATTTCACAGTCTCTCCCTGTTGCTCAGGAGACTTATCACATGAATCCACTTGTCTATTTCCATTGTTAGCCATTTGAAAGAGTTGTCGTTGAACATTTTAAGAAAGCCTCACAATCAACCACAACCTTTCCTTGGCTGATGACGTATCAAGGCTGGCCTTCCAAGGCAGCTGCATACTGGACATCCTTTATCATTCCACATCATTCCTTGAAACCGAAGAACTATTTGCAACCGAGAAATCCTTTGTGTATAACTCAATGGAATACTTCCCTTCTCTATAAGCTGACACCCACACATCACATCAATCTGCCCTTCATGCTGTCCAATCCAAAATTCTCATCAATATTGGCATCTCTCCTGATGAGGCAGAATAATAAGGCCTGTTCCTCTCATAAGGGAGAAAGATAGGTAGCCTTTGATTTTTTTTTGGTCATCTCTCCTCCGGTCTTGGTCCCTCGGCTCTCTCAGCCCTATGATTATCCTAAGCTCTTCTATGATGCATGTGTTCTTCCAATAATCCCCTCCAGGTTCAACTTCAAAAATCTAGGTCTTCTGCACACCTACTGTCTTTTCTACCAATTTCTTTTTTTTGGGGGGGGGGGGATACATTACAGATGCTCGTGTGAGAGATAACACACAACGCACAACAAGGGAAGCAGGAGACAAGAGGGGTGGGAGAGGGAAGGACAAAACAGTGGGGAACAGAGACATTAGGAGATCTGTGGATGGGAGAGGGATGGGGCAGGGTGCATGGGGTAAACAATATGAACACCACAGGGACTTTCAGGAAGGAAAGCAGGGACTTTGACGGAGGTGGATTAACGGGGATAGAAAATATCATGGTTTTGGATTGGGGATGATAAGAGATGGTGGTGAACAGCTGTTTTGAAAAACTGGAGGGAAGAGTGGGATTGAAGAGAGTGTGGAGTTTGTTCCAGAGGTGGGAAAAAAGAGTAATCAAAAAGTGAAGGTGAGCAGTAATTCATGATTTTGGCAGTTTCACCGGAAGGGGGTTGCTGGTGGACCTTGAGCACTCTGCAGAAATAAAGGGGAGGGGGGGCAGAGCACTGACAGAGCTTAGGGTACAAAGCTGGAGCGGAGATTATAGAAGACAGTAAGAGCACCGACCTGCCTGCGGTGAGAGAGTGAAAGAACCAAATACTCGGCTTCATCATGGGAGAATCCAATGATCCTAGAAGCCTTGGTTTCCACAGCCTGAAGTCGAGCTAGGTGTGAGGCAGGAACAGCAGCCCCGAGGAGAGAGCAGTAATCCATCAGGCTGCCAATGAATGCTTTGTATGAGGTTAGGAGCTCAGGTTTGTCGAGTAAAGACTTTACATGACAGAGATTGCCCAGTCGGCGACTGGCTTTGGAGGCAAGCTTGGAGATGTGGCTTTCCCAGGAAAGATTATGGCTGATAGTGAGGCCCTGGAGTTTGATTGGTTGAACTTTGTCAAGAGAATTGTTAAGAAAGTAGAATTGGAGGGTTTGCCAGACAGTCCCCTCAGAAAGAGATCATGAGAGTGTGAGATTTGTCAGGATTGAAAGACATGTTCCTGGTGTTTGACCAGCTCATAATTTTATTCAGGTCTGCAGAGAATGAAGAGGCTGCTGCCTGCCAATCAGTGGGATGAGTGATGGTCCTGCAGAGGGTGGAGTCGTCAGCAAAGAGATAAACAGGGTTTTCCAGGGAATCTGAGAGATCATTGATAAAAACCAGAAAAGGCACAGGGCCCAGAGCACTCCCTTGAGGAACTCCAGCCTCTACAGGAAGAGATGATGAAAGAACTCCATTTAGGGCCACACGTTGGCTGCGACAGGAGAGGAAGTCTGCAAGCTTTGAGTGGAGATGGCCTTGAATACCAAAGAAAGAGAGATTAGTGAGCAGGGTAGGGTGCCAGACCATGTCAAAAGCATGGGATATGTCCAGGGATATGGCTCTGATTTCATGTCTGGCATTGAGGACCTCCATCCATTGTTGGGAGAACAGAAACAACGTATCCAGGGTAGGGTGACCTGGTCTGAAACCAAATTGGTGATGGGAAATCAAACCATTGGAGCAGAGGAAGGATTTAATGTCTGAAGTGATGATGGATTCCATAACCTTGCTGATGATTCGGTGATGGCTGATTGGTCTGCAGTTGTAGTGATCTGTTTTTTCACCTTTTTATGCAGGACAGTAATGTTTACTGATTTCCAAGCAGATGTCAGATGACCTTGAGCAAATGAGAGAGGGTGAGTAAGAGCAGAGGAGCATGTTTTTAGGACACATGGGCTGATGCCATCTGGACTGGTTGCACAATCTGCGTCGAGGTTTGACAGCAAGCTCTTGACTTTCTCAGAAGAAAAGGACACAGAGTCCAGGGACAACTGGGTGTGACTTGGTAAAGTGGGTACAGAAAGCGATGGGTTTCGGACACAAGATTTTGATACAAACACCGAGTTTTGGCATTCAGCCTTTTCACATGCGATGTCAGCAGTGCGGCCATTTGAGGTAAGGGAGGGGATGGAGGTGGAAGATACACCAGAAACATATTTGTTTAGATGCCACCAGGATTTGAAGGAGGGGGAGAGGTTTGAGAGTTCAAACTTGTGATTAGAAAGATTTGTTTTTTTGGGCTCTCCTGACGGTGGACACACACTTGTTCCGAGCTTTATGGAAGGAACTGAGATTACCCTCATTTGGATTTGCTTTCCCTGAGGCAAAGGCAAGTTATTTCAGGACAACTGCCTTACCACAAGCTTCAGTGTACCATGGGTGGGAGGAAGGGTAGGACATCTGAAGATGATAGGGGATAATCCTGTGCATGAGAGAGAGCATGTGACTTTGAAATAATTCCCAGGAAGAGTTGACATTGGAGAAAGTAGCGCTGGGAGACCAGTCTCGAAGTTTGATTGCTGCTTGGAGACCCTGCCAGTCAGCTTGAGTGAAATACCAGACTCGACGGCACTGAGGTGGTTCTCTGATATCAGCAGGAGTGATATCCACTTTGACAAGCACATGGTCAGAAGAACCAATTGGAGCAAAGGAAGAACAGCAGATATTGTCAGGGAAATTTGTCAAAATCAGATCCAGAAGAGATGGAGCATCGTTGGTTGAGATCCACATCGGGAAGTTGACCGATTGAGTCAGTTCAAATGCGTCGCAAAAGTCTTTTGCTGAAATGCCATGGCAGGTGAGAGAGGTACCCACACCCAGCCAACTGGCATGATGATAATTGAAGTCACCACATTTGAGGAAGAGAGACTTCAGATGAGAGGATAGAAGTTGGTCCATCTTTTTGGATGGTGAAGAGTAAACGGAGTCATTACTGTTTAGTGGATGGTACAGCACAGATATAAACATGATTTGGGAGTGGAGGGGAAGCCGTAGCCATAGGTATTCCTGGGGCGTTGGGGAGTGAGGCCAGTGCATGGAGAGTAAGGAATAAAGTCTTTGATGAAAAGAGCAACTACTCCACCAGGACAAGGCCCATGTCTGTCATACTGGAAGGGAGTAACCAGGGTGAGATACTAGGGAGGCAGAGACACCTTAAAGGAGGAAAGTTTCTTTTTCAGCAGATTATATCTGGTTTGTCAGTGGCAACCTGTATGGAAAGATCTGTCAGGTTTGAGCAAAGGCCCAGGATATTTGTGGTCTACACTGTTAAGGAAGAGGGAGGGGAGGACGATTTGGGTGCACGGGAGGAAGAGGGTAGGATGAGGGAGGAGGGGCAGGTATGAAGTGTTGTTGAAAGAGTGTAGGGGAATGCAGAAGAGCTGGGGGGTGAGGACTGGATGAGGGGAAAAGGCACTCAGGTGCTGGATTGAGGTACAGTGGAGAGTAATATGAGAGGGGTAGAAGGCAGTTGAGGATTTGAGGAAGTGGAGTGATGAGATGGAGGAGAGAGGGCAGGGGAAGGAGGCAGCTTTGTGGATGTGAGCAGGGCAACTTTGAAAAGGGGGAGATAAGGGGTGATTGGAGTGAGAAAAGTGAGTGGGGAGAGTTGGGGGAGAAAGGTGAGAGGGAAGCTTGGAGGGGAAGTGTGATGGTTGCTTTGAGAGGGGTGGGTGAGAAGGGTGAATTCACACTGAAATTTGAAAAAAAAGGATGATTGATGGAAAATGAACATGCATTACAAATTGGGTGCGTTAATTTTTAGGTCAGAGATGCGACTAAAGACATGGATTGATGGATGAAATAAAGGCGAATTAAGAGAATGGTGAGAAGAAACGTTGTAACAGTTGGACTTTTTGGACAAGGTATGAAGGAAAGGTCGAATTGAAAGCAGTCTGTTGAAATAGAAAAAGAGTGGTGAATAATCATACAGTAATGAGAACCCCACGTGTGAAAGAGAAAGTTGAAGCAAAATCAGAGACTGTTTTTATTATTATTATTATTATTATTATTATTATTATTATTATTATCGAACGCAGTGAGCTTCATACTTAACGCGTGCACGTGAGAGAAAAGGAAACAACAACAACAACACAATACCCCCTGGCTATTTAGAATCCGTGTCGTTAGCTATGACCTTTTGCTTCCAGTTGTTGTTAAACGCTGTGCGGTATATAAACACGATTGGGTTATATTTCTATCTTGTGAATATTACTTAATGCGTGCACACGAGAGAATGGGAAACAACAAAAACAACACAATACCCTGGCAATTGTGAATCCATGTCGTTGGCTATGACCATTTTGCTTCCGTTTTTTTTTTTCTGGTTTTTTTTTTTGTTTCCGGTTTTTGTCATGGGGAATGATGCATGCTGGGAGATCATGACCGGAAGTGTTTATTTATTTCTTCAATTATTTTTTTCCCAAAGTTAATTTTATACTTTCGAAAGTGATTTTTTTCATGCCAGGAAGTGTTTATTTAGTATTTAACATTACCGGGAATGATTTTGAAACTCTTTGCGGAACTTTTAATTTCTTTTATTCTTGAAGAGAAGTGATCGTTTATTTATTTATTTATTCAATAATTTTTTCCCAAAGTTAATTTTAATAAAGATATCTCCTGCATCATCAAAAAATATTTTTTAATCGTGATTTACATTATTTCATCGCTGATCCCGAATCCAGGACAAAGTAACCGGAAATTGCATCAAAATCATCAGCTATGCGGCGCTCACATGTACCACGGTATAGTTGGCAAGTATACAGTTATGAACAAGTTTTATGTAAAGTCAGAAGCGAATGTAAGTAGAATTCTATGTTTGCTTCTCGGCTTTGCCTATTCCACATTACTATTATCATTATTATTATTATTTTTTTTTTTGAGAGAGAGATTGCGTAAGATTAGGGAAAGGAAATGTTAAAGAAAAATTGTGAGGTGAATGGTGAAATTGGATAGCAAATGCAGAGAGAAGAAAAAAAATTCCAGCAGAAACATGTGGTTCCAGGAGGTGTATAGTTAAAAGTGGAAATGTTATTTATTTATTTTTATTTTCATTATTATTATATTTTTAAAAAGGATTGCACAACATTAGGAAATGGAAAGGTTGAAGTAAAATCGTGGAGGTGTATGGTGAATTTGGATTGGTAAATGCAGAGGGAAACTGATGGGTTGATGAAAAGTGACAGGAAGAGGAAGGGGGTAGAGAAACACGTAGTTTCGGGAGGTGTATAGTTAGAAAGGATACAAGGAATTTTTTTTTTTGATGGATTTTTTAAGATTAGGTAAGATTAGGGAATGTAAGGTTGTTGGAAGAAATGGTGGAGGTAATGGTGAAAGTGGGTCAGCTCAAATATAAGGAAGAAGAAGAGTTGGTACTTGTGGGTATGGAGAGAGAAAGGGTTTTTGTTTTTTTTGTTTTATTTTTAAAATTTTAAGATAAGAAACAGAGGGTGTAGTCAAAAGGGATAGATGGGGGGAAAGTGGAGAAAATAGGAACTGATGGTAATAGGGAGAAAATACAAATAAATATGATCGTACACCTAGACGGGAAAGACGGGTAGGACTCAAGTATACCCCAATAAGACAAGATCGATGAAAACTCACAAAATAACACAATTTTTGAAACAAAACTGAACAAGGAACACACAGTAAACATGTAGGTAAGGAAATATACAGTCAAAAGGTGACAAATTACGACCAGAAACTTAACTTTGAGAATGTCAGCAGAGACCCCTGAGAGAACCAGCCATCGTCACGCCGTGTTGTTTGAATTTTCTTCAGTTTGTGGCACTGCCAAACGAAGGATGTTCAATACCACTTTTCCCTCACAGGCTTCAAGTCACCACCATCCCTTGCCATGCTTCCCTTCTATCCACAATCTTTCTACTCTGTTACGTCCCTTCCCCCAACTCTTGCATGTAGGTTACTGTATTTTCTCCCTCCTCTTTCACCTCATTTCCTGTCTGTTCATTTCCTTGCTTTATTGTATCACCTGTTACTCCAATAACCTCTCTATCAGTAGAATGTCCTTCTCCCCACTCACCTCGCATTGCGTTCGCTAAAATCTCACATACAAATATATATATATATATATATATATATATATATATATATATATATATATATATATATATATATATATATATATATATATATATATATATGAGAAATGCATGCAATTTGGACATCTTTTAGTTTGTGAACACAATTAATTAATTGGTGTCACAACTGGGCAAAATCACATCGAAGTATCAGCCATATTCTACATTTCCCCGTGGTAGTTGGAATGAATCATCGACGGAAATATTTGATATTTTGTTAGCCATGAGAATAAAAGCACACAATTTCATATTACATTTGTTCTTGATAAATAACCGTTACTTGTATCTGTTACTGAGGTTTTACGTGATCCATTGATATTTTTGCATTTCTCATTACATTTATGCATGCTTTAGACACATGATGGAACAGTGAGCTCTTTCTGATGACCCATGTTTCATGTGTTAAAAAGTAATTTAACCACTGGTTCATATTACACAACAGGATATAATTTTAGAAAACACAAAATCATCAACTCTTTGTATTACTTTTGCAGATCTTCACCTCTCTTCAGTAGCGAATGAATGATTGCACATTCATCTCAGTGGGATAAAGATAAATATGGAAGATGGTTATCAGAATTTATGGTGGCTTCCATGGAAGCAATCAGTTTGGCAAATCCAGCAATAACGAAGCAGTGAGGGAACACAATGTTCCCATGGCTGCACTGAATAGGAACTCAGATAATATAAATAAATATACAACAGAAGAGAAAAAAAAGAACATTTAGGATGGCACTGTGACCAATCTGAAATTGAACAACATGTTCAATGCTGTGTATTGTTGAAAGTGGTGTTTCCATTATGTGGACTAAACACTGGACTTTAGAAGACTCACCTATCATTATGCTGAGGTG
Organism: Eptatretus burgeri; assembly: GCF_056783735.1. Taxonomy (NCBI): domain Eukaryota; kingdom Metazoa; phylum Chordata; class Myxini; order Myxiniformes; family Myxinidae; genus Eptatretus; species Eptatretus burgeri. Next base: position 43,200,645 of record NC_140963.1, read on the forward strand.
AACAACATCCAAACTCATTTTAATCTTGGTTACATACAGAACAAACAGCTCTGATTTACACTTCAGAATGGTCCATATTACACTTGCAATCTATAATCTAAATAAATAAATGTTAGTGTGTGTGTGTGTGTGTGTGTGTTTGTGTGTGTGTGTGTGTGTGCGTGTGTGTGTGTGTGTGTGTGTGTGTGTGTGTGTGTGTGCGTGTGTGTGTGTGTGTGTGTGTGTGTGTGTGTGTGTGTGTCAATGTGTCATTACGTCTCCTCCATAACTCCAAAACCATGAAACCCAGTGGCCCAAAACTTTGCAGGCAGATTAAGGGAACCCAAAGAGTGCATGAATGAAAAGTGCATATTTGGGTAAATTTAAACACCCCTTTTGACTGTAATTAATGGGGTGCTCATCATGAGAAAACAAAAACAGGCTTACCCTTGGTCAGCTTGCTCTCCCTTGCAGGGGTCCTACACCAACATTTTGTTTCACCCTGCCCAAAATGCCTTGCCTTGGAGCAAGGATGAACTCTCACAGACTAATTAAGTATACGAGAAGGGGTACCTGGTGAAAAATTAACTTACACCCTTTAAAAATTGTGCGAATAAATTATTGAAATATCAGCTGCTTTCTTCATATCTTTTTTCTCACCTGTGTTGCAAGTAGAGTGAAAGGTAGTGCATAATCAGACATACTTTTTGAAAGAAAAATATATTACTGTTTTTGAATAAAATGCAAATATTGAAAAAAAAAGTATTGAATAGAATATAGCAAGCATTTTTAGCTCGCCTGTTCGAAGAACAGAGAGCTATTTTGCACCCCCCGGCGTGAGCGTCAGCGTGAGCGTGAAAATGTTAAAGTTTTTGGTGCAAGTTATTTCCTTTCTAATGTCTTTTATCTACCACACTATTTTTTACTGATTACAATATACAAATACATATATTGCTTTAAAATTATTTGGATCAGACTTCACTGCAATGCTTTATAAAAAATATTATTAGACTAGTCTTTAAAAAAAAACGATAAATGTATAAACAGGTGAGCATTGGGTGGCTTTTTTTCTGAATCTAATCAACATAAGAAATGGAATTGAATGAGACACACCATGATTATAAGTGAAGACGAAGATGGAGGAGGAAGAATTTTTGTTTCAATGTAAATTGAAACTGGCCCATCTATCCTCACCTTACTCAACTCTATCTTACTGTTTGAAACCGGCCCATCTATCCTCACCATACTCAAAGATATCATACTGTTTGAAGCCTTATTCAATTATATCATCCTGTTTGAAATCTTACTCAACGATATCACACTGTTTGAAACCTCACTCAACTATATCATACTGTTTGCAGATTGGGCTTGATTAGTTGTATCCCCGATAAGATAACTGTTGCCAGACGCAGGCACGCCGAGACCGAGCTCCTTTTATGTTAAAGTATATAATCAGGAGTGAAATCTCAAAGTTTGAAGAAATTAATGATTCTTATAACTAAGTGTATTTACCTATTTACTTTAAGCAAGCCAGGCTGTGATCCCTCCTTTTCCATATTTACACAAGAAAATGTGAAGTTGCCAAAGTATTAAACTTACCTTTTTCTTCTATTCAGAGGTTTATTTTGAGTGAAGAAAAGATTAAGGAATGTGCCAAAAATGTAACTTCATTGAGTGCAACGAAAACAATTAACCAGCGAAATTGCTAAGAAGGCTCCCGCGGCTGTGGCTTGGTTCGCCATGGCGAAAGAAGGCAAAATAAATTAAATTAAAGATTGATTTAAAAGAACGATTAACATAACGGGAGGGTTAGAATGAGTAAAGCAAGGGGACAATTAAACTACGAGTTCAAGAGTGAATTGGAAAAAAATATTGTAATAATATTTTAATGAATTTACTATTTGAAAAATTTCCACTCAATTGCGGAGGGTCGCTGTCCGATTTGTTGCCACATTCGAAGCAGAGTTCACATTTGCTTTGTCTGGGCATTTATCATTTATCAACGTGTTTTTTTAACCCTGCAATGCCTGGGTACTTGGAAATTAATATGATATCATTTTCAACTTTATGCGGCCAGAGGTTTGGAAAAAGATGCAAAAATGACAGACGAACACTGTATCTTTTTATTTCCTTCGATAAAAACACTCTGGGTGATGTCTGTGCTTCAGGTCGGGTCAGGTGTGGGAGCAAGCGTTGTCTGTCTCAGACTGTGCTTGCCACACTGTTATCATCCCTACTCCTCTACCCCCTTCCCCATATCCTCAGTACCAGTGAATTTAAGTGGATAAACTGTTAGATTGAATTAATGTGGTGCCATTGTAACACAGGTATGATGGGCCAAATGGTGTTCTCATACATTCAAGTTCCTTGTGAATCTATTTAATATCTACAACTGCAATCAAACCCCAGAGAACAAACACTTGGATGGGGAATGCCTGATGATAAAGACCCCAACTCTGCAAATCTCCTCCAACTTCTCAAGTCTTTGGACTACGGCCCCATCAGCTGACCACAAATAGACCCCCCCCCCCCACTCACCCAACACCACCATGATAAAAGCTTTTAACCCTTTTCTTCTACTCGATTTCTGTGGGGATCAGGACGAAGTTGCAGGCTTCCTTGGGGCTGTAAACTTCCAGTGAGGATTCCTGAGGATACTGATGATGATGAGAGCAAATGCTTCCGGACTTCCCAGTTGCCTTATCTTGGCAATCATATTTACATTGTTTACTCATCAACAAATTGTGCATGCATGCTTTGTCTGAGCACTTATCGATATCAATGTGAATAATGAAAATATTTTGTCAAAACAATTTATTTTTAATATACCCTAAATTGCCTGGGTCCTTGCAATTAATATGGGACCATTTTCAAATCTATGCCAGGTGTAGGCTTAATGATGAGGGTGGTGGGCTTGTGATTTGAGGATCCTGAGTACAAATCCCCCTTGGCTGTTGAATTAATACCAGGTGGGGTTGACTCTGCCGGTCATCCTTCCGAGGTCGGCAAATGAGTACCAGCTTGCTGGTATCCTGTGTCGGAGTGGCAACCCATCCAGTATTGTGCCCAATTGCCAAGGAGACTGCTTAGGCAGCACCAACGCTCTGCACAGAGTATGGTCCCGATGGATGGATTTTCAAATTTGCGTGGCCAATTGTTTGTGAGGAGATGCAAAACTGACAAGCTATGGATTATATTTTTACAAACAGTCATTACGGTGTCTTACTTGAATATTGTTGGACTTTTCAGGTTTTTTTGCCTTCACATCAGTGCATTTGATATTCAATAAAATTCTTATTAACGTAATTTATGCTATCAGTATTTTATTTATCTTTACTACCTGGCTTAAGTGGACCTAATTAAACGGCTGTGCACAAATTCACAAAAAGTGATAAATAAACATAGGCAGGAAGAGAGGGAGAAACACCAAGAGAAGTAAATGATATAGAAAGTGATAAAAGAGGAAAAGAAGTGAAGAAGATAAAGAAAAACCACCAACAGTATGCACATTCTAACAGCTATAGCATATTCTTAGGGACCAATTGCAGCTCGTCTTGTTATCTGTACCTCGTGTTTGCATGTTCTAGGGAAGCCAACCCTCTTACAGGTTGTCAATCTGCTGTCCAACCTTTCATAATGTTAAAGGTCATTGTGATTCCCAAGCATCTCACCCTTCTCCTGCACACTTTACATGTAAAAATAAAAACTCCAAACCCAACACACGTTGAAATTGAATGAACACTCTATGAGCACAGCCAAAGACATATTGGCTCACTTGCATTTGGATGTAGCATATTTCATTAATCCGTCCCGTACCTTATATAGACCAAGTTGTTGAAATCTGAAACAAAGACATTTCTGTACTTAAATGTACACCATGTCTGCAGTAAAACACCACTTTGTAGGCTGATGGGGCAGGTGTGTGCTACCAAGTTAAATGCGGCGGATCTGTGTGCTCCGCTGATGTTCGAAAGTCACCGCGGTCATTGCTGCTCGTGTTGATGATGCGCCAGAGCGTGCATTATTTAAGAGACTGCATTCGGTGCTCAACTCTGCCTTTCCTGCAGAACCCCTCATGGCAAGCAGCCCCAGAAGGGACGATTCTAAAGTGCGAAGCTCTCAGCTCTGTTATTTATCTGTGTCCCAGCTACAAACACGAGCCAAGCCGCTGCGGCGCTGCGCCCTAATGGAATTGAGCAAACGGCCGAGCGATTCTGTTTAAGTCTGACGATAAATGGCCTGGTATGATGAATGAAACAAAGCAATAATACATTTCTCGCCCTCGTCGGTGCGTTTCACCCAAAGAGCGGCGTTAAGATGAATGCTTTGTGGAGACAATGGGAGGGGGGCAGCTTGGATCCCAGGAGGACAGAGCTGCTCCAGTAGGCCAGGTTCCACAGAGGACAATAAAATGTGAACAAAAGCAGAATGAAATTTGTGTTAGAAGCAAAATAAATAAATAAAAAAAGGTTTATTTATAGTGATTATATTGCTAATTTGGTCCTGCACAGCACACAGTAGCGTGTTAACTAAAAGACCCACTTAAAAATGGAGATAATGTACTATTATTAAATTTGAACATAGTAGCAGCCGAAAGGTGCCGTATTGTTTTCATTATATTGTGTGATATTTGTAAGTCAGCAAACAATGACAAGCAAGAGACATCAGCTTCATGTGTACAATAATACAATTCTGTGATGTGAATGAATAGGAAGGAAGTATGTATGGGTATCTTATTATGGTCAATTATGTCTGAAGGGCTCAGCTTTCAGGTATGCGTTAGGTGGAGGGCTGGGATAAAATGAGAAAATTGAAATTGAGAAATAAAAAAGGGGGAGGATAATATTAAAGATGATAGAGGGTGGGAGAGTATTAGCGGAGAGAAGGGAATGCTTTGGAAGAGACGAAGGGGAAGAAACTTACACTGGTGGCTGGGACAGGGTGTGTGTGTGTGTGTGTGTGTGTGTGTGTGTGTGTGTGTGTGTGTGTGTGTGTGTGTGTGTGTGTGTGTGTGTGTGTGTGTGTGTCAGTGCAAGTGTAGGGGGTGAGGGGTTTAGTTTCCACTATATTTCTTCTTTACGTCATAAATATTGGATGAAGTCGCGACTTGTGATCCAGGGTTAACGTTCAGCTACGAAAATATTTACGATCAGTCGCCAGTCTTTACACCTTCTTGAAATATTATATATGTACATATTTTGGCCAAACAGCTTTACAAAATGATATTTTATTATCATATGGTCAGCACTGTTAACTCAATTCATTGTAAGGCTGACTGCACCAGATGCTATGCCGTTAAGGATCAATAGATAACGATTGAGTAAATCATGTTCAGAACACGTTTTGCAAGCTAATAAAACGTACCTATCATAATAGTGGGGTGGTAGAGTGGCCCGAGGTGTATGTGAACCTGCCTCTAAGCTGTCCATCGTGGGTTTGAAACCTGACCCAGCTATAAATTGTGGTCCTGATGTTTGATAGGCAGGTCGATTCATCAATGTTTGTCACGTCCCTTGGATGGACGTTAAACTGGGTTGGTGGATGTTAAAGAACCCACGATGTCATTCCCAAGGAGTATTGCCGACACCATGGCCAGATTCCAAATTCCTACCATTACTACTGCTGTGAAGGAAATGGCAAACCACCCAGTATAATCCTTGCCAAGAAACTTCTTCAGCAACACAGACACTCTATAGTGTAGAGTATGGTACATGGGAAGAACTATAATAGTTAGCCATGAAGTGATTCAACCAGCTGACTGCAACACACAAATTTGCAGAGCCAGAACTAAGACTAACACAATTCACAGCAATGAAAAGACTTAATGAATTAATCTATTACATGACCCATAAATTACAAGTAAGTGAAATCTCCCATCTATCTCTTTCTTTCTCTCTCTCTCTCTCTCTCTCTCTCTCTCTCTCTCTCTCTCTCTCTCTCTCTCTCTCATGGTCTCTCTCTCATGGTCTCTCTCTCATGGTCTCTCTCTCATGGTCTCTCTCTCTCTCTCTCTCTCTCTCTCTCTCTCTCTGTCTCTCTCTCTCTCTCTCTCTCTCTCTCTCTCTCTCTCTCTCTCTCTCTCTCTCTCTCTCTCTCTCTCTCTCTCTCTCTCCCTAATCGTTTATCCTCGCTGTAAGCACATATTGCATCACTGTCAGTGTATTGCCTTATACCCTGTTACCTCGTTGTTCAATAAACATATGAAAGAACGCTATATTATAAGGTGTTCTTTGGACGTAAAATATGTGACATCGTAACGCACAGAACTTAAGTTGAAAATGACTCTCCATTGTGCCTTATATTGCAGAAATTTCCCAAAACGGAAAGCCCATAATGCTCAGCATGGATGGTTGAGTCCCAGGAAGTCAGCACCATTTCCTCGTTTATCTATCCGATCAATTCTACCTCTCTGCACCTTGTTATAGCAGACACCCATGCTGTGAAAGGCAGATAACAGGCAACTGCTTGCCAAGTAACCAATGGGGTTCTCTTGAACCGATGGACAAATTGGAAGTTGGCTAGTGCGGTCAGTGCCGCATGTTTCGTGCCGCGAGAGGCGTGAAGTTACAAGCTTTCGGGGTAATGGATGTGTGAGGAAACCACTCTTTACATTGCCGGGACCAATAGCATTCTGCAGTTCTCTAGAGACCTTGTTAGGGTCGCGGTGACACTTGGAGGTACAGAGCCTCGACTTTTCAGCCCATGGGAATGCCAAAGCAGCCTATTGTCCCTCCTCTTGGCCCTAACGAGCGTGTTGCCTGGCGGGGTGCTGCTTTTCAATCATCATTTACCCTTAATTGTAATTGCTGGCATGTTCTCTGCAATGTCCCACAGTGCTGCGGCAACCAAACTGGACAATGGAAGAGAAATTAGTTTTGGTTGATATCGTGAAGCACAGCCCAAAAAGGAGATTTGCCTTTGTAGTTCGGTAACTTTAGGTTTTTGTTTTACCAAAATCCCTGTAAGCCACATTGATAACTGCTATTCAAATAATAATGCCGTTGTTCAATGACATTTTCCAACAGGTGATGTGCAGGATTGTTTTCTTTTGAGCACGCCACCTGAAGGCTGAGACGTATTTGAAAGATGAAATGAGATCTATAATTACAATACTAGGAGATACAGACGAGACAGCCAATATAATCTCCAAATAAAGTGCCATGTTTGCCCAGAAAGAGGATAGTTTTTAATTGGTACAAATGATTTGAAGATCAAACTCAGAATGGGAAATTCAGCACACAGCAATATTTTCTCAAGTCATTTATTTACCTTCATTCAATCTTAAAATTTATCCAGGGAACATAATAATTCCCTTATAAAAGCTGATTGGTTGTGTTATAAAAGTGGATGTCCAGAGGTTTTTATTTCTCCCATTTTTAAATCACGCCTTTTCCAATGGTATCAAACAACTCGCACTCCACTGGAAAATACAATGTGTTCCAAAAAGACCCGGACAATTTTGGTTGTTAATATGTTTAGAACCACTTATGATACAACGATGAGCTTTGGTTTATATGATGCAGAAACTCATAAGCTTTTGTGCACTTTGCCAATACACTTCAATGTGAGCTCCATTTGCCGTGCACATGAGTTCGAGCCATGTTCAGCTCGGCATGTTTGCGTCCACCAGTGTGCGTGCAGCTGTTATCCGAGAACGGAGATCCTGCAGGTTTGCCACCTTGGTGTTGTGGACAACATCTCTGACAAACCCCGCTGTGTACAATGGTGGTTGGTAGTCCCAGTTCTCTGGATGCATATCAAATTGATTTTCTGGGACTTTGTTGAAATGATTCACGCACTCGTTCAACATTTGCTGCACTTGTCCTTGGTCGACCGGTACTTTTCTGTTTCTGACAACTTTCAGTCTCCTTAAACCTCTTGTACAACTCTCTGATACTTGTTTGTATGGTGGATTGCTTCCATACCTTGTACGGAAATTATGCTGATCTTGCATGTCGGATCTCGTCTCAATTAACCATTCGACGCACTGAGGTTTCTCCTGTTGAGTCACCATTTTCTTTAACATTAAAACACCAGCACTGAAAGCAAAGAAAACTTTATGAGTTTCTTTATCATCTATCTATAATTCCAGCAATGTGTGTGTGTGTGTGTGTGTGTGTGTGTGTGTGTGTGTGTGTGTGTGTGTGTGTGTGTGTGTGTGTGTGTGTGTGTGTCTGTGACCGCTGTTTGTCGACAACCACTGGTCCGATCTAATTTAAACTTGCCAGATATATTGCTGGGGACCTGAGGATGTGCCTTTTCAAGGTTTGATATTAATCGGACAAGTGCTTCCCAAGTTATGGCCATTTATTTACCAAACCAATGACAAGACACGTTGTTGCGTGGGCGTGGCCGATGGGAAGGGAAGCTCAGCCGCGTTCCCCATTTCAGGTTACAACGTACGGGCTTCTGGACAATGATGGCTTCGTGTATTCTAATAATTTCTTGATTTCTTATGTGCATTTATAGATAAACACAATGCCCCAAGTTATGATCGTTTTCATATTAGATGGTGCATAAATTTCGGTAACATCAGAGTGCTGGTGTGCTCCGAACCAGGAAGTAAATTTTTTTTCTCTCTCTTCTCTTCTCTTTTTGTTTTTCCTTGCCACGACATTGCGAAAAGGTAAAATACGTTGGCGCTAATTGAATAATTGGGTATTAAAACTAAATTGCGAATAATCGTAACTGCGAATAATATGCGAACTTCCGGGCCACGCACGTACGGGCACGCGAGAGCGAAGAAACGGCCTGTGTGGTTGTTGTTTGTTGCTCGCGGTTTGAATATTTATTTATTTATTTATTTATTTTTACGGGCACGTACTAGTATAAAATAAAGGGTATTGTTGTGTCATTTGTGGTACTAAACATATGAACAACCAAAGTTGTCTGGGACTTTTTGGAACACCCTGTATTTCAACTTCCTGGAAACTACAAAGCCAAATTAATTTCATCTGTGGCAAGTTTTGCTGCTGCAGGACTGTTCCTTCATGGCCAGGGAAATAAAGGTTTTGATTCCCTCCATACCAACACTTCATGTGGGATGGTCATGTAAAAATAAAAATGCATTGTGCAATCCAGATATAGAGGCACGAGGTTAATCTGATTGTCATTCGTTTGAGCGAGGGTGATAAAAAATTATTATTTATTATCTTTATCATGTTGCACACAGTTCAGCAGGGCAGGACAGTTCAGCAATATGTGTACATGTCTATGAGCTGTCCAACTTGGGTTTGAATCCTAACTCAGCTAAAAACTGTCATCCTGGTGTTTCATGTGCATGGCAGTAGGTACATCGATGTGTGTGCACGCCGTTCACCAGAAAGAAGTTAAGTCTGAGGACCTGTCTACCAGCACTGGTCGTTGGTAGATATTTAAAATTTTGTAAGACTAAGTGAGTTATCACTGGCACCCTCAACAAATTCAAAATTCCTGCACTTACTGACTGCTGGGAAGGCAATGGCAAACCATCCAGTAAAACCTTTGCCCAAGAACTGCTTCAACATCACTGACACTCCATCAAAAGTATGGTACTGTATATTTGATTGAATGATGGTGTTTCATGGAAAAATAGTTATTCTGTATTTGTTATTTTTTAGGTAACAATAGAACATTAACCTCTGTGAATGCTATTGTCGATCTGAGTTGGCAGGAAAGAAAAACAATGTGTCTTCTCAATTATACAAGTTGATAAAATCGTTTTTTTTTTGTATACAAGGTCAAGGCTTCATGGAAGAGCTAGAGCACAGAATGGATCAGAATGCAACGGAACAAAAGGAATAATAGAAATAGGAGGGGAGAACACCAACAGCAGTGTTGAATGACAAGATAGAGGAAGACTTGAATAAATAATGGGTTTAGGGAGGAATGAGGAATAGGGGAGGATGCATGGGGTGGACAAGATGGATACCAAAACATACACTGAGGAGGGAAAAACTGGAAATTTTGAAGGTGGAGGGCTTGGGGGTCATGGGTGGTTGGGTTGGCGTTAACGGGGGTATAAAATATGGTGGCAGGTGATCTGAGATGGTGGTGAACAGCTATCTTGAATACCTGTAAGGAAGAATGACATTGAAGAGGATGTGGAAGTTGATTTGACAAGCAGGAAAAAAATGAGGAATGAATGAGTGGAGGTGAGCAGTGATTCTGGATTTTGGGAGTTTCACCAGAAGGCAGTTGATGATGGATGATGTGTGCCCTGCAGAAACATTGGGGGGGGGAGGGGTGGGGGGCAAATCACAGAAAGAGTAGAGGGTGCAAGATCAGAAAGATGGTGGTAGAAGACAGAGAGACGACCGACCTGTCTGATGGGAAAGTGATTGACCCATAGACTCAGATTCATTGCGGGAGATCCAAAGTCTTTATTCTTCAGTTACGTTTTCTGTTTTCCTTAGATGAGGAGCCATCTATATTCCATATATACTTCATCATCATGCATCCATCACAGTGTATATAATCCTCTCCTCTTCTAATTGGTCCCCAATTGACTCGCTCCCTTTACCTCGGTTCTCAAACATGGTCTGCAGTAGGCTTGGGAAACCCCAACGCAATTCATGCCTTTTTCCCCATTCCTCAATCTTCCTCACACCCCTCGTTTTTCCTCATGTCATAAGCCTCCCTCTAATCTTTTTGTCCTCTTTCCTCTGTGCCTTTTGTTCTGTTATGTGCTGATCCATTCTGTTCTTGCTCCTCCAGGAGCCTCAACATTGTACACACCCAGACCCTGGAAGTCTGAGGCGCTTCCTATAAGTACATTGGTATTTTGAGCAGGAGTGTCTTCTGTGATATTTCTCACGTCACCATCTGTAATGTTGATTTTCAGGGTCTCATGACCAATATTTTCCCAAAGTATTTGTACATCTTCTATACTTTTTCTTCCAGATTTCAGATTTTGATACATGCATTATCTTTTATTGTGATGAAATTTTTTTTCTTTGTCCATCTTTGTTATTATATTTCCTCATCTTACCTATATTATCATATTGGTATAACTCCTGAAGCAATACATCAATTTCTATCTGTGTTTTCCATCAGCAAGTCTGATTCATGGTGCCATCACTTTTCTGCTTTGGTGCACACAGAATCCAAGGAAACGTAGAAATTATTCCATTGTGGTTATCCAAGTATGCCGATTGCACCAGTCTCGGGCATCTCATAATTATATTTTCTATCATTTAAGGATAATTATGACATACTCTATCTGAAACATCATATTCCTTTTGTTTGGATGTGATGAGCATGCCGACTTGTATCAATTGCTTGATATTGTGCTGCAGGTATTGTTGCTTCTTTGACCGATTTGACGTTGACCATTCGTACAAACTGATTTTTTTTGCCCGTTTTTAGATTTTTTTTGCCATTTGCCATGGAATTGTTTGTCTTTCCATTGATTTTTCTTTTGCCCGTTTTTAGATTTTTTGCCATTTGCCATGGAATGGTTTGTCTTTCCATCGCTCTTCACTTTCTTACATTATTTCTTTCATATTATGCTTTTGTTGGCAAAGGTCTTTTCACAATTTCAGGATCTTTTTCTCACCTTTGTCTCGAAATTCAGCCAATGCATTCATTTGTTACTTTTAACATTTCTTCTATCATGATTAATCCTCTTCCACCTTTCTTTCTGCAGGAGTTGACATTATCACCTGCCCATCGTCGGCTCTTGCCTCTAATACACAATGGAGGAACATTTGCATTCTTGTGTTTTTTGATCCTCGCCAGAGTACGGGGTACCACATTCGAGTCTGTTTGTTTGTCAATCCACACATGATGTGCAAACAATAAGCCACAAATGCCACGTGGTTATCGGCAGTATTACACGTTATCTTTTTTCAACAAAGTACCTCTAGAAAGTGAACAATTATAATGTAAGTACATCAATAAAGAATGTACTATTACAAGGTGAGCATGTCTATAAAATTTGTACTATTAATAACGTGACTACCTCGACAAAGGACGTACTATTAATAATGTGAGTTCATCTGTAAAGGATGTACTGTTAGAATGTACATACGTCGAGAATTTATGAACGTGACTTTGTCTATAAAATACATACGGTTGGAACGTGAATCTATACAATAAAACTGAAAAGGTCTGTTTGTCCAATGTATGAACATAAACCTACATCATCAATGCATTCTCTCCACACTACACAAAGACACCGCGCAAAACTTGTCCTGGCAAGGGTCTGCAATCTGTGATTGCTCTTTCTAGTTATTGGGGGGGTTTTGTTCACTAAATAGAGGCTAATTGAGGAGTGAGGAGAGAGAGTTGAAAAGGCAACATGCTGACAGGGGGAGTGTGACAGCAGGTGGGTGCAGCAAGAAAGGGAATGGAAGAACGGGGAGAGGGAAAGACGATGGGAGGAAATACAGTAACCTGCAAAAATCGGGTTTGGTGAGAGAGGTTAATGAAGGAAAAAAAAGAACATTGGTATGGATGGAGAATGATGAAATGGTCGTGTACCACCAACTTAAAACCTTCGATGGAGCAGTCTGTGTTCCACAAACAGGAACAAAAGTGGATGTGTGCAGAAAGCCTTGGTTGTGGGATTATAAGGTTATGGGATTATAAACAGGAGGGGATTATTAGAAGGGGAGATGTTCTCCGTTTTTTCTTAGGTTCTCCAATGCCTTTGATGGAATGTGCAATCTACCAGAGATACACTATATATTTTACTTGATTTTATCAATCAATTGCTTTTCTTCATCACTCATGATTATGTTCAAGTGGCTCCTTGGACATTATTTGTGGGGGGATGTTACACCAATACTATTTGCTTGTACTTGTTAATTTGGAATTTTCTTCAGCACATCATTTCTTTTTACATCTTGTAATAGTTCTTCTTTTTTGAACTTGTATCCATCCTCTTGTTCTTGATTGGGAGCTTCCACTTCCTTTGGGATCCCTTCTCTTTCCATGACTGAGACCATTCATTTCTCCTCATCACAATTTTGTTAATTTGCAGGTCTTCGTTCTGTAATATGACGTTTTTGGATGAAAATCTGTTAGGTTGAATAGAATATTTTCAGTGACTTCTTCAATTCATTCTGATTTAAAGCAACAATATAAGACGTTATTATTTTTGATTACTTTCCATCAGTTTCTTGTATATTTGGTAGCAACAGGAGCCTCGGTAAAAGTCATTTCAGATGATTCAGGAGGTTCAAATAATTTCGTTCAGCAGCTTGATCCATAGGCACCTGATGTGACAATGGATGAAATCAACAGGATGTTAATTGAAGTACGTTTAACCACTGTAGCAAGCATGGGGAAGCTGAAGTTTCAGGCGTTAATCCTCTTTTACCCCGACAAAGGGTTAACGCCTGAAATATCAGCTTCTCCTTGCTTGCCACAGTGGTTAACATACCTCAATCAACATCCTGTTGATTTCATTTGTTGTTCTACCTATCTGCTGATGCAGATCGATACCAACATTCACCAGCAATAAAAGTTCTTCATCTTTATCTGTGATAACTCTACAAATCGTGAACTTGGTCCCCAGTCAAAAACAGTCCTTGGTGATCAGAGTGGTAACCGATCTGGTATGGAACTTTTTTTTCTTCTTTTCCCTATCATGGATGTGTTGTGCCACTGCATTTCATCTCGTGTCTACCGATTGATCAATTTGGCTTGGGAGGGCTAACCAAGAGCTCTCACCCACATAGCTCTCTATCAATTTTACAAGGTTCTCAAGGTAATCTTCCCAAGGTAGCAGTTTTTACCTGCGACATGTGGCAGGTCTACAAGAGCTCCGCCTGGTTGTTGTTGCTGTTGTTGTTGTGGTTCTTGTTGGGGGTCGATTTTTGAAATGTGCACACATTGGTCAGCCAGCTGCCGGACCCCACCCACGTTTGCCGCTTGACTTCATCCATCACAGCACCAAAACAAAATAATATGGCTGCCATCTTGGTTTTCTGGTGGGCCAAATACATTAGGCCTGTAGTTTATTCTGATTATACAGTGCCCAGGTTTGTTGCATCAGATTTCCATTGGCTTTGTTTGGGTTGAGTGTTACTCAGAATGAGGGTCCCCAAAAAAGCTAATCAATGTCGAAAAAAAATAATATGAGGTCCATCTAAAAAGTAACGGGACTGAGCCTGCTGTGTGCTCCACTTACACAATTTGAATGACCGGGTTGCGTCAGTCTTTCGCAACATTTCAGAAGTATATATGATTGGTGATGGTTGACTGCGCTCATTGTGTGATTTTTATGCAGGTCGTGCTTTCCACGTTTAGTACAGGCATTATATGACATGACCTCACACAAATTGCAATAGAAACTCTTTCAACTGGTTTATTCTCATACATATGTCCTGTAGAACATATCAAAAGTCCCAGGGAATCCAAGTGGTGGAAACGATTGAAAAGTACTGAAATCGGTGATGGCATTTTTCTCCATTGCCACCCATGTTAAAATAATGGATTTTTGCACGTCTGCTTGTCTGATGTCCACACAAAGGGTACAGTACTATCCACAATCTACCAAAAACTTTGTTTTACATGAGACATGATATTGGGTGCAGTACAGTGCATGTTCAAAAGTAAATTCACCACAAATTGAAGAGATTTGCATTGTAAAAACAGTCAAGTTGAAAGTTGTAAAATGTGCAATCGGTGAAATTCACGTGTGGTTATTTGGCACAGTTACTGTACTTTAAAAATGAATACTCATGTTTTTTTTTTACATTATTGCAGTGCCATCACATCCTGAACAATGAGTGGCCCTCCAAGATGTGCTATTTGTAAGGACCCTGCAGCGGGGGGGGGGGGGGGGGCGGACAGCCACCATCCACACTTACTGAAAAGGAGAGTGACGCCATCAACCGAGCAAGTAAATCCAGAAATGATGGCATTCATACATCACCTGGGGAACTGGTTCATCAAGTCTGCCACAAGAAATATACCAGCCAACAACAAATAGTGAAAGCACTAAAGGAGATAGAACAAAAGCAAGTCGACAGGCATGTGCAACTACACTCAGCTGATGAGGGGGAGTTCCATTATGACAGAGACTGTCTGTTCTGTGGGAGGTCAGCGCATGTTGGGACCAAGAGGAAGAGTTCTGATTGGACTGTATTCCCAGTGAGGACAGTTTTTATTTCAAGGATATGCTCTTGAAATCTTGCAATGAAATAGGAGATGCCTGGGCAGTCATAGTGAAAGCTCGTGTGTTGCATGTGCATGACCTGCATGCTGCAGATGCAGTGTATCACCGAGTGTGCAGCGTAAATTTCCGTACCAAGAAGCAAATGCCAGCAGCTCATCAGACCAGCGAAACTGAGGTAAAGAAAACAAAACTGGGTCGGCCACAAGACGAAGTTTTAATGCCTTTCTGGAAGTTGCGAACGCCAGTGCTAGCAGATGCCATCTGGGCCGTCCTCACGCCTGACCTTCCAGGGATCACAGGCCAGGTTCAGTATGTGCTGGATGGTGGAGCACTTGTTCAGCGCATCCCATGGACACGTGGATCCACATACAATAACATCTGCAGGTTGTACACCGAGTATGTCACAAGAAAATATGGGGAGGCAATTGTCGTTTTCAATGGTTATGAGGGTACATCCACCAAGGACATGCATGACACACCAGAGACGAGCAGGTAGGAGGACTGGAGCAACCGTGACTTTTGATGAGGGCATGCCTGTTGCAATGAAGAAAGACGAGTTCCACACAAACAAGCAACAGTTCATCAACATGCTCAGTGGCCAACTGCAGAAGAAGAACTGTCAGACGTATCATGCTTCAGGCGATGCTGATCTCCTCATAGTGCAGAAAGCAGTGGAGTCTTCAACCACAACAAACACTGTGCTCATCGGTGATGATACAGATCTGCTCATGCTCCTTATCTAACATACCAAGCTCGAGTCACATGACCTCTTCTTCCAACCTGAGCCAAAGAAGAGCACAAAGAACCCACGTGTCTGGAACATCAAGGCTCTCAAGCAGCAACACGGTCCCAGTGTGTGCACTCACATTCTCTTCATCCACGCAATCCTTGGGTGTGATACTACATCCCGCCAGCATGGCATTCATAAAGGAGCCGCCCTCAAGAAATTCACAACCAGTGATGACTTCCGTGAGCAAGCTACAGTGTTTGACACACCGTCAGCTTCCACAGCAGATGTTATGGCAGCAGGAGAGAATGCTTTGGTCTGCCTGTACAATGGCAAGCTTGGGGAGGGACCAGGGATGTTAATGTAACTGGCTGATTTCCCAATCAGCCAGTCACCAGATTTTGTCACAGGTTGTGACTGCAGTGCTGTCATTCTTGATTTCTTTACAAGACCAAGGCTCATGGAATTGCAGGGTCATGGAAGAGCATTTCCTTGGATGATGATGATAATATTATTATTATGAAACAGGCTGAAATCTCATATTCAACTGTATGTCAATGCAATTGTGCTTCATTTAACGTCTTGAGGAAATAATTATCTGCATAAATAATAATGATAGTAATCAGAAAGGTATTTCAAACTTGGATGTTTAGGCTCAGCCAGGCGACACAGCAAAAATGTTAACACAAAAGGTCCGACAGCTAAATCTTAACATAAAAGGTTCTACAGCTAAATGTTTGGTTGTAAATGTTAACAGACATCAGAAACCAAGGCTTTGGATTTAACGAGTTGTCTATTTGGCCATGGTCTGACATTGTGCTGTAAAATAAGTTATGGTGCATTGTTCTAGGGAGTACCTTGGGATGTGCACCTGTCAAATGCTTGAACGTTTTCTTGATTTATTGCCTTTTTCTTTTCTTGTCTATTCTTTTGTGTGATGTGTTTCTCATTTGATAGAGCGCTTTCAAAACTCAATGCTTAAGAAATTTTTTGGTGCTGCATCAGGGGAAGGTTTTGGAGAGGGAAGGGGGAGATATGCATCACTTCATTTTGAGTCTTAAATATTTCAAGCTGAATGTATATTCAGTTTTTTTTTATTTTACTGTAATTAATTTTCAATACAAGTAATAAAAATGTCGGAATGTTCAAAGCAACTGCAAAGGTGCCAAGTCAGATTAAAGGGAAAAAATTCCTCTGTTTCATTCCTCTTTTTTCCCACACTCTCTTCAACCCCACTCTTCCCTCCAGGTCTTCAAAACAGCTGTTCACCACCATCTCATATCTTCCCCCATCCACAACCATGATCTTTTATATCCCTGCTTTCCCTGCTTTCCTTCCTAAAAGTCGCTGAAGTGTCTATCTTGTTTACCCCATGCATCCCAACCCATCCCTCTCCCTTCGACAGATCCAATGTCTCTGCTCTCCGCTGTTTTGAGCTTCCCTTTCCCACCTCTCTTGTCTCCTGCTCCCTTTGTTGTACGTTCTGTGTGTTAGCTCTTATATGAGCCTCGACATTGTATTAAAAAAAATTAAAATAGGTGATTTTTCTCGTGGAATGTTTGCTCTGACAACCCAATGCACAAGGTGCTAAGTGGAGAAGGAATGAGCATGGGAGGGGCGTGTATATATTTGAGCACTTTCATCCAGTGGTGAAGAAAGGAGTCAAAATGGGTCTCAAGTGGGAGAAAAAAAAACGAACAAAAAAAAACAACTGGACAATCGGGGACTTGACAAAGTCAGGGACATTTCCAACCAAGATGGGTGAAGCAGCACCTCTGTAAACGTCTTTCGAAATTGTAATTATGACAACAATCACATTATTTGGAACACAAAACTGAGCCCCTTAACTACAGACCTATCGACTTACTTCCAATCATCAGCAAGGTCATGTAATTCATTACCTCAGATGACATGATAACCTTCATTTTCTCCAAAGGTCTGATGTCAGATCATCAATTTGCTTTCAGACCAGGTCATTCTACCTTGGTCATTCCATGTTGCTTCAACTCTCCCAACAATGGATGGAGGCTATGAATGTCAAGCATGAGATCAGGGCCATCTCTCTAGATATCCTGTATCTCGAGCTTTCGATACAGTGTGGCATCCCGCATTGCTCTCCAACTCTGTTAATGTCATCCAAGGCCAACTCCACTCTTGGGTTACTGACTTCCTCTGCAGGTCAGGTCAGCTATGTGTGCATGAGCCAGAGCAGCACGTCACTGCGTCCACTTTCTGGCGGTAATCCAGGGGCCTCCGTCTGGCCATCCCCCAGGCAGATGTCTGGCCCGTCCCCATCTCCTTGAGATGCTGATCAACATGCTGCAACCACGAGACACGTGGTCGGCCCATTGGTCTCCTTCACTAAGGAGGCTCCCGCACTTTGAGAACCTGGTGAGCAGGATCAGCATCAGGAAAATGAGCGACATGTTCATACAGCCACAGCTGATGCTCATGGACTACGCAGGTAACAAATCTCATTTGAGTCTCTTTCAGAAACTGGTCATTGGACACAAATTCCGACCAGCAATAGCCAAGGATTCTCCGAAGAGACATGGTACCAAAGGAATTAAGTCTCCACCTCAGATCCCTGGTCAGAATCCAATTCTCACATCCAGAGAGCAAGACTGGAAGCACCAAGGACCTCAACACTTGGACTTTCATCCAACCGCACCGGTACCGGCAGTGCCACACGCCATGATCGAGAGAATCCAGTGAATATCACTGCCAAGGTAAGTGAATCTCTCCATGTACTCAACATCATCACCACAAACAGGTACAGACAGAAAAGCAGCATCCAAGACGTCATTGAAAGCCTGGATCTTAGTTTTGACCCACAAAATCCGTAATCCCAGTGGCCCAGACTCCTCAATCATCACCTTGAGGGTCCCCAAAATGAAATCTAGTGTCTCCGCAGAGATGACTGCATCATATGCGAAATCAAGGTCAGAGACTTGACATTCTCAAATGATGTGTGGCAGCTTGACCTTTCCGACATCCTTCTGAGAATCCAATCCATCCAAGTGCTGAAAAGTGTGGGGGCCAGTACACACCCCTGAAGAACTCCAGTAACAACTGGAAATAAGTTGGTGATGTTATCACCACATCTCACACCACTCTCAGCCCCAGAGTAGACTTCAGACATCAGATTGATCAGTTTTGCTGGCACCCCATGAAGACCAACAATCCTCCAGAGGGCATTCCAAATTACTGAATTAAATGCTTTGCAGAGATCAACATAGGTTGCAAGAAGCCCCTGCCAAAACTCTCTGCTGCGTTAGGTGAGGTCCCGAAGAGCAAGGATAATGTCAATCGTTGACCTCTTTGATGTAAAGCCTGACTGCTCTGGACACTGGTGTTCAAGTAGATGGTGGCAAACCCTATGAAGAATTATCTGAGCAAAGGACTTTGCTGGCTCTGAGAGCAGTGTCACCCCTCAGTAGTTGTTGCATTCTTGGCGATCACCCTTCACTTTCCAGAGTGGGACAACAGGTCCTCTATTCTAGTCAGTTGGGATGAAGCCTGTGTTCCAGGCAGAGCAAAGAACTGCATGCAAGGAGTACAGCATTTTCACCAGCCTCAAGACGTTCAGAATGGATGCCACAGATCCCAGGAGCTTTACCCCATTTCAACCGGTTCACCGCTTTCCACAAATGAAGGTGGACCACAGTTGATTGGGGGGTCAGCAATTGGGATTGTAACACCCCTGACATCCAACTCGACAGGTGGTGGATATGCCTGGTACAGCAGCTCAAAATATCCAGCCCACCGAGCCTTCACTTTGGACTCCTCTGTCAAGAGCACACCACCCTCTGGTCTAAATGCAGTACACCGAGGGACGTGCTTGGAGTAACACACCGTGCGAATTTCCCTGATAGCAGGGCGGGAATCACTTGATCACAGGTGATGCTTGACGCTCTCACAGATTCCTTGCACACAGGCCTCCTTGTCCACCCTTACTGCACATACAGTTTTACACCTCAGATCCCTGAACAGCTCAGCTCTGCCATTCAACCTGGCCCTGTGACTCTGGTCAATGGTATCCAGTGTCCCTCGAGAGACAAAATTCTTCTTCACCCTTCGGTGAGTTCCAAGACATCCACCAGCAACATCAAGGATGGTGGTCTTGAAGGCACTCCACAACTCTTCAGGATCCCTCAAAGCATGCAGACCCCCCAAATCTATACTCAGCCTGCTCGCAAACACCTCAGCTACCATTTCATCCTTGAGCTTGCCAACATCCAGCCCAGGCTGGGATGGTACCATTCTCCTGTATTTAAGGTGCAACTTTAGACTTGCTACAACAAGCCTGTGGGCAGTGTTGAGGAACTGAACACTCCGCTGGACCCTGCAGTTCTGGATCATGCTCCAGTGACCATCATCGAGCAGACAATCAATCTCCTTTTCCACACTGCCAGCATTGGAATGCCAAGTCCGGTGATGAGCTTGTGGACGATGAAATCATGAAACAGCCACCCAAAATCCATGACTTCTTGCAAAGACAAGGAACTTAGTGCTATTCTGGTTCACAGTTCCAGAACCATGGGGACCAACATATGTCTCATAACCATCCCTCTCAGTTCCAGTCGATGCATTGAAATCCCCCAAGACTAGAAGAGTATCTCGCCTGGGGCACTGATCAACCACAGACTCGAGTGTGGCATAGAATGCGTCCTTCTCGGTGACATCACTCGCCTCCCCTGTCAAGGCTGGAGTGCTCCAATGCAGTGTTCTGGACCCAGTTCTGTTCTTAATCTTCGTTGATCAACAATCTCTCTGACTCTTTGGAAAATCCTCTCTATTTTCTGATACCCCCACCCTCTGCCATGACATCCCTCATGAAAGATGGGAGGAATTGCGACATGGTCCTTTTGGAGAGAGAGTGCATGCGTGGGATTGGACTGTTTCTCTTTCTTTCTTTCTCTCTCTGCTGTTTATCCATTCATTTACTTATTGTGTTCACGAGTTGCTTCACTGCCCTACTGTCAGTTCATACCCACTGTTACCTTACTCTTTCATGAGCCTCAATCTTGTGAATAGAATAAAGAAATCATTCGACTAAAGGCAAAAATAATTAATGGAGGGAATTAGCTGTGAAGTTATGATGTACAATAATTTCATCAATATGGATCAAAGCAGGCACAGTTGAGTTGTTATGTCATTATGAAGTTTTAATTGAGGAGATAGCTACCTGTGAAGAGGCCAAAGAGTTTTACCTATGATGCTCTCACCATGCCCGAGGAAGAGGGTCAACATTAATTGCGAAGCATTTGGCATTGGGCCAGCTTTTTGGCACACATTGTCCTGCAAGATTTTGCAAGGCACCATGTGATTATATATATATATATTGGTGTTGGCAAGTATGTGATCGGACTTAGTGTGTTGATGTTACATCAGCTCCAAAAGGACAGCACACTATCTGATGCATCCTACTTGCAAAGGAAAGAATTTGCAGTCCAATCCTTTTCTATCAGAAATAAAATTCAAACCAAATGATGAAATGGTGTGTGCTACTTCGGAAATGTCCTGTTAAGTCCAGATCTCATGGAAGAATTATATTTTCTCTAGTTTTACAGCTTAAATGTAGTCAAAGTATGTGGGAAATCACATCAAACTGATTTAGAGAATGTGAGTTCAGTAAAAAAGTAAATCCAATGAGATAAGCTGTTAGACAAGGGAGTATGGACACAGACATATGTGATAAGGTTGTACCACAATGAAAGGTTGTGGAAAAGAAGAAAACAATTTTCTGAAGGGATAAGAACAAAGAATATCTTTGCTCCAATTATTGATGAGTACCCATGAGAAAGGCTGACGGTTATTTCCATCGTGAATTTTTAATAACAACCAGACACTGACAGCTGTTTCTTTCCCATTATATTTGAGGCTAATGTCAAAAGCTTTCCTCCAATGCACCCATCGAATGTACAAAATGGCTGAAAAAAAAGCTTTGTAAGCAAGTGCAACTGTAAACTGATATTTTGTTGACGGTATTGTCAGACAGAGGAACGCGGATGTATAGTGACCTGGACCGAATCATCACAACAACACCGGCTGTTGACACATCGATCACCGCATAAAGAAAGTGCATTCAATTGATGTATGATTGAACACGTACAACCGGCATGCATCGCATGCCAATGAAGGCTGCCCGGCCGAGACTGGCGCGACTGGAGCGCTGCAGTGTGTGTTCGTGCTGGAGGCTGACGAATCGAAAAGGCGAATGAACGTACGTTCTGTTGAAGTATTATTGCAACAAAATTGGCCCAGATCAACTGAAGATGATCAATCATTCCAGAGCACATTAGAGAAAGAGTCCACAGCTTTGTCCATCGATTTGCCTGCGTGCCTGCGTGCCTGCGTGCCTGCGATGTCACGTTATGCCGCAAACTGTGAAGGCCACAATGGGCAAAGGCAGGCAATACTGATATTTAAAAAAAGTAAAAATTTGTTTTGAATATTTATTTCTAATTTCTATGAAATATCCAAGAGAAATTCAAAATGAATCGATTTTCTTCCTTAAAGTACATATAAAAAACTAAAATGGCACTCGGTATAGTGCACACATCCGCCGATAGGCTGGATCTGCATTCGGACCATTCGTCCTTGTCACACACCAAAATGTAATTGGCTTGTTCTTGTCACCTACCCAACTCATCGACCAAGTATTATCATAATCCATCTGCAACATTTTGAAATATTGTTCTGAAAATCGTTTTTTGGCCTCACCTCTTAATGGTGAAGAATCCCTTTTTAAAATTCTCATATCTGGATTCGGATTCAGATCTTCACAAAAATCGAATTAATTTGTTCTCATCGCATACACCAACCTGTCCAGAAAGATTCGTCCGAATCTGTCCATAGCTTTTTTATAAACAGTATCCTGCTATTTATCAATTTTTAGCCCTATCACTCAGTGGTGAAGAATTACTTAATAAATTATAGCATCTGGATTTGGATCTGGATCTTCACCAAAATATAATCATTTTGTCCTTGTCACACACACACACAACTTGTCCAGAAAATTTCGTCCGAACCAGTCCATAACCTTTTGAGATACTCTGCTCACAGACAGACAAGCAGACAGACAGACAGACAGACAAACAGACAGAGGAGAAAACAACCTCTGTCCACCTTCAGTGGCGAAGGTAAAGAAAAGTAACTTTCCTGCTTTGAAAGAACCATTTTGGGACCATTTGGTGGTACAGTAATCCCTCTCCTTCTCCAGTATAATGTAAGCCAGTTATGATTCTTCCTAACTACAAGAGGATCAACAGCATTCCATTTTTATTTTTAAAATCAAATGATTATCTCATGTGATTGATCATTAAGATACCAGCTTCCTCACTGTTCTTGTGAAGACAACAAAGTACTCCTTTCCTAACCACTTGAGCATCTTGGGATGATGTTGTAAAGATTTGTGATTTTTGATCAGTTCGTTTGATAAATCAGCTTATTGTATGGTGAGAAAGAATCAGATGCGTTTGGGAGATTGAACCGGTACTTATATTCACCACACCTGAAACAGTGCTACAACATTGTGTGAAGAGCATTCCAGAAGATGTTTAAATTACTAAGAGCACAGGTGTTGGAGTTGTTCTGTGTTATTAGAGAGAGAAATGAAAATTTTGCGTGAACTGAATCGTGTTTTATGTGAAGTTTATTGAAATTCTGGGATCACTCTGAGATGGCAAATTGTCTTGAGGTCTACCCCTTATGTTCCAGAAGCATAACAGTACTACACTGACTGAGTAAAACTATGCCTCTTGTAAACCTCAAAATTCCTTCTGAGGTGTGACATCAACCTTTCTTGGAATGACATCACACAGTATACACATTGACATCGCATATACGCTTGCATGTGTAAGATGGCAGATGCCATCTACTTACATTTAAACTGTCTCGTCTGGGTTTGGCTCTCAATTTTATTATTGTTCACGCAATAAAGTTTTTTTTTTTTAAAGGTAAAGTTTTGCAGGCAATCTGTTGTATCGATAAGTGTACTATCACATGGGTGATACCATAAGGTGGGGGGACCCTCCTCATATTAGCTGCTGGATATACAAGATCCCATGATGCTTTTTGATGAAGAAGGGGTGAGTCATTACCAGAAACCTGGCCAAATTCTAAATTCCTGCCTAAAAGGGGGACTGCATTAGCAGCATAACTGCACACCCCCCACCCCGATAAATGATGCAACCAGCAGACACGTGCTAGAAACGTGTGGGTGAATATCTTGACATCACATTAGGTTCATCACCAGCTTAAGGAGAACGAGTGGTTTTAAATTCATTATTCCTGAGCTTGGACAATGGAATGTTTATAAGAGGTCAGGCCAACCTTCTGGATGAGTGGAAGAAACAATTTGGTTCTGCATGCTTAGGTCATGGGAAATGATACTGGTTTTACAGCAAGGCTTGTTTGTGGATACTTCAGTTTATAGATTGGTATTGTGTAGAATCGCATGTGTGAATAATAAGAAAGGTCACGGGTTGTCTCGTCATAACTTACAGTAATTTGCAATGATTCAACAGTTGGAAACGTAGTCTGTTGTATACCTTATCTAGAAGACAGCCATCTCATGAATAAGTTTCTAAACTGACGGTTATTTCAGGAATAAAACAACTGGCAGATTTATCATGAACTTCACTTTCGTGGTGAAAGTGTTTATGTTTGGAAAATTAATTATTTGCAACAAAAAGGTTCTAACGAGTTCATAAAGCCTGACATACTACGTGTGCAGTCAACAACAGACCATACAGGATATAAAAGGAACTTTGACACATAAGGTGGCCAAGAAGTTCATCATAAACACGAATCCAACCTCGTAAATCAATTTCATTGGGTGGGGAAAAAAATAGTGGGGACGCCAAAGGGACATCACCAGGGGCGTTGTTTTACATATATATGTATGTATGTATATATATATATATATATATATATATATATATATATATATATATATATATATATGTATAAAATATTAATACATATTTCTATTTTTTTAGTATATATATATATATATATATGTATATATATATATGTATATATATATATGTATATATATATATATATATATATATATATATATATATATATATATATATATATTCTATTATAATACGAAGCTTGCACACTAAAAACTCGGCTCGCTGTCACACGATCCCTATGAAATTTCTGTGGCACTTAGCGGACTTGCCGACAATGTTTGGGAAGTCTTGGCGTTCCATAGTACCACTTGCATTTTGCACAATGCATATTTTGTCATTCCCCGTGTACGGTCTGTCGTCTGCTACCAGCTATGTTGTACTGTTATCCTGTGCATGTGCACGGGTATCGCTAGTATATATATATATATATATATATATATATATATATATATATATATATATATATATATATATATATATATATATATATATATATATATATATATATATAGTTACAGCTGTGGAAATTTTTTGTCAGGTCAGGTTCGATCTGTGACCTGCTACAGGTACCATGTAAACCTGTACTAACCTGTTCCATGGTCGGGTTGTCGGCGACCAAACCGTCTCCCCCACCCAGGTTTTCTGGTGAGGAGGGTGTTTGGATATGGACACCCAGCAGGATTAAAAACAAAACCTGGAGGGCGGAGGAGCTCCTTGTGAGCCAACGGCCATCCATATCTAGTGCCCAACTGTGTCTGCGGACGTCCTCCTGCAGTTGGGTCACTTCTTATTAGGAGGTTGGTGGCAGGATTTGCACTCCGGCCACCGTAAAACCCTTCATTCCGCAAAACTCAAAAACGCAAAAAAATCTGAAAACCCACTCCGTGGGAGTACCTCCTGTGCAGCTTCCCTTCGCAGGGCAGCTCACCGGATGACGGGATTGGGGCAAAGCCTTCGGGACCCCCAATCTTTGATAGGAGGGAAACCACGGGGTAACATCCCTGGGTCAGATTGCGGGAGAATGTGTCGGAGTGGTGCTGAGGTGTCGTCCACCAGACAGCGGTCTCCTTGGGTTAACCTGAGGCGGTCCCTTCGGGTGGGTGCCTGGAATGTCCTATCCCTAAGAGAGGATGATCACCTGTCTCTGTTATCATCTGAGCTCAAGCATTTGGACATCGGGATTGCAGCTCTCTCTGAGGTTCGGAGACCGGATTGCGGCGAGATAATGGTGGGTGGTTACACCTACTATTGGTCTGGTCGCTCTGATGGTTACCATACCCAAGGAGTTGCTGTAGCTGTGTCCAATAAGCTGACCCCAATGATAATTGAGATAACACCGGTCAACGAGCGTATTATGAGATTAAGGATTCGTCACTCCTTAGGTGTCATTTCCCTGGTCTCTGTTTATGCTCCGACTGAGGCGAGTGATCTCACCGTGAAGGATGCATTCTACGCCACACTCGAGTCTGTGGTTGATCAGTGCCCCAGACGAGATACACTTTTAGTCTTGGGGGATTTCAATGCATCGACTGGAACTGATAGGGATGGTTATGAGACATGTGTTGGTCCCCATGGGTCAGGAACTATGAACCAGAATGGCACTAAGTTCCTTGACTTTGCAAGAAGTCATGGACTTAGGGTGGCTGGTTCATGGTTTCAGCACCCACAAGCTCATCGCTGGACTTGGTATTCCAACGCTGGCGGTGTGGCAAAGGAGATTGACCATGTCCTCATTGACGGTCGTTGGAGGATGATCCAGAACTGCAGGGTCTACCGGAGTGCTCAGTTCCTCAATACTGACCACAGGCTTGTTGTCGCAACTCTAAAGCTGCACCTTAAATCCTGGAGAATGGTACCATCCCAGCCGAGGCTGGATGTTGCCAAGCTCAGGGATGAGAGAGTAGCTGAGGAGTTTGCGAACAGGCTGAGTGGACACTTAGGGGGTCTGGGTGCTTTGGGGGGTCCTGAAGAGTTGTGGAGCGCCTTCAAGACCACCGTCCTTGATGCTGCCGGTGGATGCCTTGGAGCTCACCGCAGGGCAAAGAAGAATTTTGTCTCTCAAGGGACACTGGATACCATTGACCAGAGTCGCAGGGGCAGGCTGAATGGCAGAGCTGAGCTGTTCAGGGAGCTGAGGCGTAAAACTGTACGTGCACTGAGGGTGGACAAGAAGGCCTATGTGCGAGGAATCTGTGAGGGGGTAGAGCATAACCTGTGGACAGGTGATTCTCGTCCCGCTTACAGGGGAATTCGCGCATTATGTTCATCCAAGCCCATCCCTCGGAGCACTACAGTTCGAGCAGAGAGTGGTAGGCTCTTGACAGAGGAGTCTGAAGTGAAGGCCCGCTGGGCCGGTTACTTTGAGCGGTTGTACCAGGCTGATCCCCCAACTGTCGAGTTGGCCGTCAAGGGTGTTACAATCCCTGTTGCTGACCCTCGAATCAACTGTGGTCCACCTACGCTTGTGGAAACACGGGCTGCGGTGAACCAGTTGAAACGGGGCAAAGCTCCAGGGATCTGTGGCATCCATGCCGAACTTCTCAAGGCTGGTGGAAATGCTGCACTCGTGTCGTTGCATGCAGTTTTGTGCTCTGCCTGGAACACAGGCATCATCCCAACTGACTGGAAGAGGGGCCTTGTTGTCCCTCTCTGGAAAGGGGAGGGTGATCGCCAAGACTGCAACAACTACCGAGGGGTGACGCTGCTCTCAGTGCCGGGCAAGGTCTTTGCTCGGATAATTCTCGATAGGGTTCGCCACCATCTGCTTGAGCACCAGCGTCCAGAGCAGTCAGGCTTTACACCAAAGAGGTCAACGATTGACCGTATCCTTGCACTTCGTGTCCTCACCGAACGCAGACGAGAGTTTCGGCAGGGGCTGCTTGCAGCCTATGTTGATCTCTGTAAAGCATTCGATTCAGTGAATCGGGATGTCCTCTGGAGGATTCTTGGTCTTCGTGGGGTGCCACCAAAACTGATCGATCTGATGTCTGAACTCTACTCTGGTACTGAGAGTGCTGTGAAGTGTGGTGGTACCATCTCTGACTTATTTCCAGTTGTTACTGGAGTTCGTCAGGGATGTGTACTTGCCCCCACACTTTTCAGCACTTGTATGGACTGGATTCTAGGGAGGATGTCGGAGAAATCAAGTTGCGGTGCGTCATTTGGGAATGTCAAGATCTCGGACCTTGACTTTGCAGATGATGCAGTCATCTTTGCGGAGACTTTAGACATCCTCTTGGGGGCCCTCGAGGTGCTGAATGAGGAGTCGGAGCCGTTGGGATTACGGGTTTCTTGGGTCAAAACTAAGATCCAGGCTTTCGGTGACATCTTGGATGCTGCTGTCCTGTCTGTGTCTGTTTGTGGTGAGGATGTTGAGGTCGTGGAGAGATTCACTTACCTTGGCAGTGATATTCATGTCTCTGCTGGCTGCGAGTCAGAGGTCAATAGACGTCTGGGTCGGGCCTGGGGAGTCATGGATTCACTGGATCATGGGGTGTGGTGCTGCCGGTACCTGTGCGGGAGGACGAAAGTCCGAGTCTTCAGGTCCTTGGTACTTCCAGTCTTGCTCTATGGGTGCGAGACTTGGACTCTGACCAAGGATCTGAGATGGAGACTTACTTCCTTTGGTACCAGGTCTCTTCGGAGAATCCTTGGCTATCGCTGGTCGGATTTTGTGTCCAACGAGCGGTTGCTGAGAGAGACTCGGATGAGATTTGTTACCTGCATAGTCCGTGAGCGTCAGTTGCGGCTGTATGGACATGTGGCTCGTTTTCCTGACTCTGATCCTGCTCACCAGATTCTCTCAGCGAGGGAGTCTCATGAGTGGAGGAGGCCAGTGGGTCGACCACATGCCTCATGGTTGCAACAGGTTGACCATCATCTCAAGGAGATGGGGATGGGCCTGGCATCTGCCTGGGGGATGGCCAGACGGAGGCCCCTGGAGTACCGGCGGAAAGTGGACGCAGCGACGTGCTGTTCTGACACATGCTCCCATACCTGACCTGACCTGTGGAAATTCGCAAACCACCATTCAGGGCCCGTCGGTGAGATATCTCGAAGTACATGTGTAGTTAGCCCCAAACCCGTTGTCTAGAGGGATTTTGATGTGATTCATTCGGGCTGCGACGCTTTGAGATAGCCGTTTTTCTGTTCTATCTTTATTTTGAACCAACCACATCTCAACCGCCATCACACAACAACCACCTTAACCACCACGCCAGCCATCATCACCAACTACAACCACGCTCCAACCCTCAGACAACAACAACAACACCAACAGCCATGGCCTTTACCTTCACAACTCAATCCCGCAAACATCGCATCACCGTCATTCCCAAACGGCACTATAACCATCAACCCACCACTGAAAACCCTCCACCACCCTCACCTCTCTCCTTCTATGGCCATTTCCGCACCACCTGTGAACACTGAGCGTCGGGCTGTCTTGGGCCCATTCAGTGATACGCCACCAAGCCGCGAGCGTAAATAGTGGCCTTTCCGAGGAAAATTCGGATCCCAAACGCTACACGCCCACTCCCCCTCCGTCCAATTAGCAAGCGCGGAGCGGCTTGGCCCCGCCTCCAGGCGCGTCTGTGTGAAATCGATATATGCAAATTCTAGGATCAGGGGAGGTTCACGCCCACTTTTCCTCCGTCCAATTGGCGAGGGTGGCTCCGCCCCCGAGGTCATCCTGATCCGGATATTTTCATATTGTTTTCTCCTGCCGGCCTATAAAACGGCGAGCGCAAGGTGAATCAGGGCAGAGTGAGTCGAGTCATCGGTGTGGCAGAGAGTCGAGTCGGGTGGCGAAGTGATCGGTGTGGCAGGAAGGGTGGAGTTGGGTGGCGAAGTGATCGGCGTGGCAGAGAGTCGAGTGGGGTGGCGAAGTCATCGGTGAGGCAGGAAGAGTTGGGTTCTGGAGTCGGCTGAGAAGAGTTGCGGGAAGAGGCAAAGGAGCTCGGGTCCGAGGCGAGAAGGACGGCGGTCGGTGACGAGGTCGCGGTGTGAGAACGCTCGTCGCGGGACCCAAGCTAGCCAGCCATTCTCCCTCCCCCAGGGCATCAACAATTTCCCCTTTCCCCCACGCTCAGAGTGAAACAAGGGGGCCCCGTTCCCACCCCACTCCAAATGTCGTGCCAACGAAACCCGCCAAGGAGCACGGAGTCAGGGCACAGCCATGCGGCCAAATCTGCGGCTCGTCCGCCAACGCGTCACGAGAATGCGGGTAGGACCCCCCCCCGGTCTTGCGGGCCTGGCCGCTCCTTCAGGTCACGCGCACATATTGGCCTATAGGCCCGTCTGCCCCCTTGTCTATGAGGGTGGCCTCTTTCCTTTGCTTTTGAGTAAATGTGTGTTGGCGCCGTCTGTAAAGTGGAACTGTATAAGTGTTGCCGTGTGTGCACATAGTCGGTAGTAACTCTGCGTCGTTGTTGCTTTTGTTTTAATTGCTATATGTGCATTTTTGATTGTGTATGGCTGTACATATGTGTTTTCCGTGTGCCGGGAAATAAATGTGCTTTGTGTGAACTGTTTTCCCGTTTCGCTTCGTCTTTTCTTTATTGACCCTCCATCCTGCTTCACGTAAAGGGTTCGTAGTGGGCTTAATACGCCCGGTAATTAATCGGAACCGTAGAGGCCGACGATAACACCGCTTGGTTATCACTGTAGCACGGAACGGACCGCTTAAGCGGTTCGTGTCCGGAGTCGGCCTGTGGCGTGGTACGATCGCCCGGTCGACCATCTGCGCAGGTACTTAGGTCGATCGAATTTGGCGAGCAACCCTATCCTGCGCGGGTGGGCAATTGGCACGGTCGTGGTGGGGTTAAACCCCCACCCGTGACTAGCTCCTGGTGTTGTTCCGAGAGGGTCACGACTGAATTGTCTCTCTGGTGGGCGACATGACGCGATCCGAGTTACGTGGCCGTCTGCAAGGCGGCGGGCGCGAATTCGCAAATATAAAAATATATATATATATATATATATATATATATATATATATATATATATATATATATATATATATATATATATATATATATATTACGGTTCTAGGAACCATACGCATACAATGTACAGGTGTCCCAAGTCAGTTCTGCCATCAAGTATATGTGTAGACAGAATCCCTCCTTGTGTGTAGTGGGTAGTAGGTGCGTTGTGATGTTTTTTTAGTTAGGTTAACAAATCATCTTATTTCCCCTCTTATGGAACCACGGTACCTTCCTAGCGCTTGCAGCTTCGGTTCGCTGGCCACAGTGTACCACTGTCCACCCGCTGTCTGAAGAGACTCGTTTTTTCCGAGGCAAAATCTCCACGTTCGTCGTTCCAGTTCCTTCTAGGCTTCCCCAAACGTACGCAGTGTGGCTGCACCGTCATTCAGCTTCCTCAAACACACGTGGAGTAGGCGGGCCTTTCCGGTGCCTGGCCGAGGCCCCGCCCAGAAAGGGCGGACCCATGGGAGCACCGTCCAATCAGGGCGGACAGTGACGTCAGCTTCACCAAGGCCCCTCCCCGCTGAGGGAGGTCTATAAAATTATGACACCATCCTCAGTCTTGAGTTATTTTGGGGTCGTTCATTCAGTTCTTTGGGGGGTTGTTCATTCAGTTCGTTGGGGGTCATTCGTTCTGTGCTTGCAGGCCGGAGTTGGTTGGAAAATGAAGGGGTTCCCGTGGAACAATAAATCACGTATAAAAAATTCTGCAGAGCACAGTTATCATCGGAAATTTTTGTAACTTCGCATATCAGAGGCCTATAGAGGTCCCTTTCAGTGCACAAAATTTTGAAAGTCAAGGTCAAAGGTCAAAGTCAAAGGTCAAGGTCACTTTGGCGTAAATCAGGGGAGTCGACGAAACCCTTATTTTTTGAGTAATTTTGATCGGATCGTCTTCAAACTTCATGGGAATATAGTTCATGGTCTGGCGCTCAGCTGATTATTTTTTGGTGGCGATTGGCCTTGATCTTCATATGTTTTTTTTTTGTTGTTTTTTTTTTTTTTTTTGGTCTGTAATCACGTATAAATCACTCTGCAGAGCACAGTTGTCATTGGAAATTTTTGTAACTTCGCATATCAGAGGCCTATAGAGGTCACTTTCAGCACACAATTTTGAAGGTCAAGGTCAAGGTCACTTTGTCACAAATCAGGGGAGTCGACGAAACCCTTATTTTTTGAGAAATTTTGATCGGTTCGTCTTCAAACTTCATGGGAATATAGTACATGGTCTGGCGCTCAGCTGATTAGTTTTTGGTGGCGATTGGCCTTGACCTTCATGGTTAGCGCCTGAGGTCAAACATATATGACCCCAAGGTCAAATTTTAAAGTTTAAGGAACCATATCGTGTAGAACGATTCTCATCGGAATCTCTCGTAGGCAGATATTCCTCAAGGAGTCGCTCCTGGTGGATAGCAGCTCTGTTCACCTCAGTGTGACCTTAAAGAAGTCACACGTGGTCACCTTTTGGCAAGATACGGGTCACCCTGCGGGTGACATTGTTTTTTTTTAATTTGTTTGTTTGTTTGTGAACAGTATTACGGAAAAACTCCTCGACGGACTTCGACGAAACTTGTTGGGGGTGGGGGGTTAGGTATGGTCCAAGGATCATGCCATTAAATTTTGGACTTGGTCCCCCCCTCCCCCGCCAAACATAAAAAAAATTGTTAGAGAAAAAAAAAGTTTTTTTTTGCATTTCTACATGTTTTAAGTGATTTCCAACCCCCCCTAAAAAAATTGTTACCCCCCCCCCCACCAAAAAAAAGATTTTTTTTTTTTTTTTGCATTTCTGCATGTTTTAAGTGATTTCCAAACCCCCCAAAAATGTTAGACAAAACTTTTTTTTTCGCATTTCTACATGTTTTAAGTGATTTCCAACACCCCCCCCCCCAAAAAAAATTTAGAGAATTTTTTTTTGCATTTCTACATATTTTAAGTGATTTCCAACCCCCCAAAAAATTGTTACCCCCCCCCCCCAAAAAAAATAATTGTTAGACAAAATTTTTTTTTTCATTTCAACATGTTTTAAGTGATTTCCAACCCCTTCCAAAAATTTAGAGAAAAAAAAATTTTTTTTTGCATTTCTACATATTTTAAGTGATTTCCAACCTCACACCCCCCCCCCCCAAATAAAATTGTTGGAGAAAAAAAAATTTCCAACTTTTTTTTCAGCAAAATTTCGATTTCTTTTTTTGCATTTCTACATGTTTTAAGTGATTTCCAACCCCCTCCCCCCCCCAAAAAAAATGTTGGAGAAAAGAACTATAACTCTGTCAGAACTGTTGACATCATATTTAATGAATAAGATATAAGGTTCACTTGAGTGACCCAGCAGTATTGGCGGCGGAGGTTTTGCACTCTCCCGAGTGATCCCCACTAGTTATGAATAAATTAGTGTAGAAGTGTTCCCAGTTCGTTTTAGTCTTTTCCTTCATTGGTTCAGCATGGTTCGGATCTGAGTTTTAGCCGGGTCTTTGTTCCCGTTAATCTGCTCATCCTAGCCGGCACGGCTTTGGCAGTTCTGCTCAACTGCACCCGAACCGGAGTTGGTAGTCAGTAGTTGGAACTCCACCACAGTCGGAAGAGTGACCCGGTTCAAGCAAGACGTTCCGAGGGCGTGGTTCCCCAGTAGACGACACCGCCTGGTTTATTAGGTAAATTGGATAAGGATAAAAAAGACCCGACTCTACGCGGTGGAGGTATTGGCGTCCACGGTCATTTAAGCGACCCGCCGCCTCACGGAGTTGTCCGTGAGCGACGGCCTACAATTCTGGGAGTCTGGTGGGAGACGACGAAACTTCGCCCACCAGCAGTCGTTCTTGCCACCAGTTCCCGGCCCGCAACAATATATGTATATATAGCAGTAAAGTTTGTTTGTATGTTCCCCTCTAGTGTCCACAGTTTGCAAGCTAGACCCTACAAACCATTTATTTTCGAAACCAGCATGATGCAGGAAAGGTTATATATAGGACAGGTCAGTGGCGGATTTACAGGGCTCAGGGGGTTCGAGCTCACCATGTGTGGCGCCCACAGACTGCTGAGGTAAATTATAAATCCAAACTCAACCCCAGTGGTGGGAGAGAGAGGCGTGCTGGCAACCTGGACTGTGCTCATCACGAAGGAAACAAAAGTGAAAGTGACAGCGTCACGACACAAAAGGAAAGTAACAGCGTGTTGTCTGCGACGATTATAAGTAATTTTTGTGTTGTCTGCGACGATTTTTTGTTGTCTGCGACGAATATACAACGTGTCCAACGTGTCTGGAAAGTAATATATAACGTGACCAACGTGTCTGGAAAGTAAGTGGTTTTAATATACAATATGGCACGCCCGATTCCACCCACAAATTCCCCCCAAGCTGCCGCAAATCCGACTCCAGAACAGACACTCAGAATGGCGTCTCACCTTGCTCAACTTTCGCTCACCAACTCGACCACCAACATCTCCTGCACTCGTGGAAAAATCACCCTGCGCCTCCACGCACCTCCACATCAATGCAATTCACCACCAAACAGGGGTGTGCTGTGTGGCCCAGGCCACTCGGACTGCGTGGCATGGGGATGGACCAAGTGCGTTAACAGCGCCAACCGCATCATGTCGGGGATGCCCCGAGTGTGCATGCGGGACAGATGCGACCCTCCTCCTCTCACCAAAACACGGCCAAGGAGTTCGGTGCAAGGCTCTGTGTCGTGTCGCGCTGGATGTGTGAATGAGATAGCTTCTGACCCCAGGATCCTGACAGGGTGGGGCCCGGACCCAATAGGGGAGCGTGATTCGGGTGACGGGTCGTCACCCCACCCTTCGCCCGGGGCTTATAAAAAGTGGATCGCGAAGCCTGCCTGTTTCGCTCTGTCTGTCTGTCTGTCTGTCTGTCTGTCTCTCTCTCTGCACTTCCCCACCTGCCTGCTTCACCTAATTCTCCATCTCTCTGCTCCGCCCTCTCTTCACTGCCCCTCGTCTGCTGTTACTGTATTGCACTCGGGGTTGGTGTGCGACAGACATTCTTCTGCACAAGTGCAGAGCACATGTTTTCACGAGCCCTGGCAAAGTGATTAAGTAGGAGATAACTCGCCGACTCTTAAGGTGCCTGGTGTTGGCTTAATGGTTAGGGTGGTGGGATCCTAGGGTCCTAGGTTCAAATTCCGCTCAGCTGTTGAATTAACAGCAGGTGAGGTTAACTCAACCTGTCATCCTTCCGGGGTCGGCAAATTGAGTGCCAGCATGCTGGGATCCTGTGTCAGAGTGGCGACCCATCCAGGATTGTGCCCAATAGCCAAGGAGAATGATTGAGCAGCACCAATGCTCTGCACAGAGTATGGTCCCAATCTCCTCCTCTTAAAGGCCCTGTCACACCTTGACGTTTTAGCCAGTGTATGCCGATGTAAGAAAAATTTGGCGAATACGTTGGCACACGTCGAATACGTTATGGGTAAGTCTTGTATACATTTAGAGCACGCTGAAGCACGCTGGCATATGTTGTAGTACACCGAGCTCGTCGACAAATTTTAAGCATGCTCAAAATTTTTCGACGTATCCAGCGTATGACTCATGCATTCCATATACGCTGGCCATAAGTTGTAGGCACGTTATGCGATCGTTGACACACGTCGACACACGTTACTTGAAAGTTACTCATAAGTCGAAACACGTCGAGGTAATGCTTAGCGTACCCAAAACTTATTTCTAACCTATCAGTAATGTGCTTTGAACCTATGTGTAACGTATCTCCAACACATATTGAAGTATTTGACATCTTTCGGACGACCACAGAACTTACTGAACATGTTTCTAACTTACAGCTCCCGTATAATGGCGTATTTGCAGCGTTTAGGGGAATTGGTATATAAAAATGGGCTTCACATGAGGAACCCGTCAGTGTTCCAGACTCCATGGTTTTTTTTTTGGGTTTTTTTTTCTTCGGCATGACGGTGTTGTTGACACTTCGATTTCTAGTGCGGCTATGATTTAAATCGTTGAGCGGCAGCCTATTAATAGGCTACGCCACATGATCGTTGGCGATACGCTGCCGCGATATGTATAAGTTAGACTATCGTTGGGCATAGGTTGTGAACGCCGACAACACGCGAAGCATTCATTGGTATAAGTTATCGAAACGTTCTGTGGACGTTACTAATACGTTATGCATACATCCAACTCATTATGCATATGCCCAAAACTGAAAAAAAACATCAATAGTTCAGTGTACGCCAGCGTTTTACATACATTTTGATACGTTGCCATACACTGGCTAAAACGTCAAGGTGTGACAGGGCCCTAAGGTGGGATCGCTCAAGCAGAATGTCCCCCCAAAGCATAATGCATTGTGTTGGTCGGCCGTCCGTGCCAGGTATTGACAGGCCGTTAGTTCTCATGTGCTCTCCTTCCTTCTGGCTATCTAATCTTCATGGGGTTTTTTGTGCGTGTGTGTGATGGTGCTTGTCGCAGCTTAAATCAAGACTGTAGAAGATATAACAGGATAAATCTGCTCTGTGTCTGCTTTTATAAATTGCTTGACTTTTGTTGCACCCCACAAATTCCTTGCCATCCTCTACTGTACATGATAATAAACCCCATTGAGTGTACCACATACCTTTCCTCGCAAATTGTAAATAAATGCTTGTGTAGAAATGTTCCCAGCTCGTTTTCATATTTTCCTTCATTGGTCCAGCATGGCCTGTATCCGAGCCTCGCCAGGACGTTATCCCCCAACGATCTGTTTCCGAGCCGGTATGTCCTTGGCAGTTACTCTCAGCTGCATTTCATACGGAGTTATCCTTGATTGATGGCCTGTGATTCCGGAGAGTATGGTGAGAAACCGAGGTAGCTTCCCATCCCCCCCCCCCCCGCCCCGTGGTCTTCTCGCTCTGACCCCTGGTCCGCAACAACATATATACATATATATATATATATATAAACATATATATAAACATATATATATATATATATATATATATATATATATATATATATATATATATATATATAAACATATATATATATATATATATATATATATATATATATATATATACATACATACATACATACATACATACATACATAAATATATGTATATACACATAGCCTGGTGTTGGCGCAGTGGTTAGGTATACATATATATATATATATATATATATATATATATATATATATATATATATATATATATATATATATATATATATATATATATATATATATATATACAGTGGTATATATATATATATATATATACAGCGCAGTGGTATACATATATATATATATATATATATATATATATATATATATATATATATATATATATACTGTATATACATATACTGTATATATACTGTATATACATATATATATACTGTATATACATACATATATACTGTATATACATACATATATACTGTATATATATATATATCAATATGTATATAGACATACAATCATTCGTGCCCTGCCCGAAGGCTGGTCCTTGACTCATAGTTTTCTCAACGTCTCTCTGTCCTGTACTAGTCTTTTCCACTTCCACTCACTTCCATTAATTTTCCAAGTCATTCAGCATTGATGTTCTCTTCTCTTTTTTTCTTGAAATTTTCCATTTCCTCTTCAGATGTGCCCTGCCCAGTTTCTCTGTCTTTTCCTAATTGCGTTCAACAGATTTCTTTATTTGTTCACTCACCTCGACACATCATTTGTTACTTATTCTGTCCAGATGATATTTTCCATTCTCCTCCAAACCCATATATCAAAGCTGTTTAACAAGTTGGTGTCCTCTTTCTGTAAAACTGAAATCTCACATTCCCACAAAACAACATTCCAAATCGATGTCTTTACAAGTTGCTTCCTGAGTTACATGTTCAGCTTTCCTGCTAGCAACTGTCTCTTCTTAGTTAATGCAGCCTTTCTTCCCATTGCTCACCTTGTTTTTCTGTAAGGCTCACTTGGCTGTGCCTGGGAGGTTTTAAGGGTATTGGAGTAGCGGCTGAAACCAAAATCCTATCCAGGTTCCTCCTGATGACTACATATTTGATCTTTACTTCTTCAGCTTCCTTCTTTGTCTTCCATTTCATTTCCATTCCTCCACCCACTCCCGATTTTAACACCATATTCTGTCTTCAAACACTTCTTTAATTTTTGCTTCTGCAGAGATGTTAAAGAGGACTGGTGATAAACAACACCATTGTCGATATTGCCTTCCAATTGCACTGCATGGTTCTGAGTTCAGTCTACTCCAATGTCCTTCAGCACTGTCGAGAGCTTAATCCAGTCAACCTGATCAAATTGTCATTTTTCCAAAATCTGCAAAACAAACATATACTTCCTGTCCAAACTCAAAACTGTGTTCATTCATTAATCTCAGACTGCTGAATGCTACTCTCATCCGTCTTCTTCCCTGGAATCCAAAATGATTAGCTTCGATATACTTATACATCTTCCCATCCACTCTCTTTGTTACAATTCTCAACACAACCTTCGATACATGGGCAATCAGATTAATTGTACAAAAGTCAGAAGATCAGCATGCCTTTGGCTTCTTTTTTTGGGTGATCATTATTGACTGCACGAAGTCTTCTGGCCATTCTCATGATAAGCAAATATTTTACACATATTAAAGAACATTAATGTTGCCTTCTTTCTCATGTTTCAAATCAACTCTGCATGTTCTTCATCTTTTTCAGCCACTTTCCAGTTTCTATATAATTTATTGCTGTCCTTTTCTCACTCTCCAGCATTTCTGGTCCAATAAAATCAATGTCAATATGACACTCTTCTTCCAGCTCAATCATTTCAAGTTTTTCATTCTTTGCACATAGTTCTTCAATATGCTCCTG
This sequence comes from Eptatretus burgeri, assembly GCF_056783735.1. Taxonomy (NCBI): domain Eukaryota; kingdom Metazoa; phylum Chordata; class Myxini; order Myxiniformes; family Myxinidae; genus Eptatretus; species Eptatretus burgeri. The sequence continues at coordinate 43,239,191 of NC_140963.1, forward strand.
CCATCTTTTTCTTATTTCATCAGGGTTTATTAATGACACCTTCCTTTCTCTCTAATGCTGTTATTTTCAGTCCTTTATTCTGGGTGCGACTAATCTCCTTTGCTTTTGCATACATAAGGTCTGCCCTTCTTAGTCAATCCAATTTGAGTGCATCACACCGATTTTACCGATGCATCCTATATACATGTGAATGTGACTTTGCCTGGTTGTTTTATACAGCTTTCTTTAGCTAGAAGAGAATAGGGGTTAATTTATGAAAATCTGAGCCACCTGTGATAATTGATTCGATGAGACTTGATTGGTTATTCCCTCCAATTACGGGTGAGATACATAATTGCATCTTGTTTGTATATATCAATATATATATATATATATATATATATATATATATACAGTATATATATACAGTATATATATACAGTATATATATATATATACACACACACACACACACATAGCCAGGTTGACTGGCTTAGAATCTTAAGTTTGAGCCCGTTCCCGCTGAATTAACACCAGGTGGAGTTCACTCAGCCTGTCATCCTTCAAAGGTCAGCAAAATGAGTACCAGTGTACTGGTAGAGGGGCACAGCATCAGTGGCACAGCTGTGCCTCCAATAAATTATAGCTACCCGGCAGCCTAGCTGGCAAACGCAACAACAGAACAGAACATAACAGAACCACACTCTAAGATCGTCCCCAATCAAAACCATGATCTTTTCTACCCTTGTTAACCACCCTCCCCCCCCTCCCTTCCCAACCTAATCCCCTCTCTTTCATAATTTCCAGTTTTCCTCCTTGGAGTTACCTTCTCTATCCATATTGTCCACCCCATGCATCCTATCCTGCCCCCCATTTCATATCTTCCACAAGCCTCGTTGGTGCATACAAAAGAAACAGCCAAACCATGTGCGGTTATTGTTTTGATGAGAGCTGATTAGTTATTCCCTCCAATTATAGGTGAGAGATGTAATTGGGTCTTGGTATTTATATGTTTACTGTGATTGGCATTGCACATTGTACATGCTTGGAAGCCTTGGTTGTGCACATCTCTGTCTGTGCTGCCACTGATGACTCACCAACAAGTGATCAAACAGGACCTGCAGCTGAGGGGTGTGCAGCAATGGGATTCTCATGTGTGTGTTACTTGTGAATGTATGCAGCTGTATAGGAACTCGAGTTGAGTTTGAAATAGCAAAGGGCTTACCTTGTGAAGCTTTTCTTTGGTGCTTTGTGCAGCTTCCTTTTGCTAGAAGAGCATGGCAAGAGTATATTTATTTGATAATAATCCTAGCCACCTGGGGTAATTGATTAGGTGAGAGCTGATTGGTGGATCAGACCCTCCAATTGCAGGTGAGAGACGTGATTGAGTCTTGTTGTCCACATATATATATATATATATGTATATATATATATATATATATATATATATATATATATGTATATATATATATATATATATATATATATATATATATATATATATATATATATATATATATATATATATATATATATATTTTTTTTTTTATATATATATATATATATATATATATATATATATACATGCATACATACTGGCAGGATGGTCGACCTCGAAGTATGCACACTCACCTCCAAGACCTCTAATGATCTGACAGAAGAAACACAGGTGAAAGAAGAAGGGTATCGGTAGAGCGCATACCTCTGCCACGTAATGCCTGATCCACAAGAACATATCGGGCCCAATACATTCATTAAGCTACAGGCCCCTGTCTGTCAGTTTGTCTGTGAACAGGACATCTCAAAAAATTTTGGACAGATTCTGATGAAAATTGGTGGACAATTTGATTCATGACAAGAACAAGAAGATTTGATTTTGGTTCAGGTCCTGATCTAGATACGGCTTCTCAGTGGGATATAAAATATAAACTGTTCATGAAATGATTAACTTCACAGAGTTCCTTGGAGGTACATGCTCTACTGAGTGCCGTTCAACTTAATTTCTGGATTCTTTCTTAACTAACGGTTAGTGTTAACACTTAACGAGATTAAAATCCAATATACCATTGTAGTTATCAATTGTCTACTATTAATGTCCTTATCATTCACATAAACCTTGATGTCTACATCAGGCTTTGTTTTGGATGTGACCGTTTCACTGTTTAAAAAAAATGCTTTATCGCTTCACAGTCTGAGTAACAAATCCAATTCAGAAAAGTATGATCAGGTGCTGCTTTTCAGGTTCGAACAAATGAGCAGCCTGTGTTTTTTCTTCTAATAATGCTGTTACCTCCAGCACAGTTAGTTGCTGCATTATAAAGTACTTATGCTGAAACATGCCCACATATGCTCCCTAACTTTGGTACATGGATATTTCATTATTATTTTAATGATTGGCTATCATAGTTCATGAAAACAGAAGAGATCATGCATTAGAGTGTGAGATAAAAGAAGTGTCAATGACGCCTTTCCTCAAGGAGCCGAGGGAATCCCCTGTAATCCTTTTGTCACTATCCCTAATTCACCACCCCAGCCCTCCCCTTCCACCTCCTCGATACACCTCCTTGCCATTCCCCTCTACTCCTTCCAAAGCGAATCTTTAATCACTTAAATCAGTGCTACATATTGTCGTTGGTTGTTATCTTCGTATGCAGGATAATGTCTAAATTTTTTTACCGTAGCATTCGTAAAAATCATCAAAAACGCATGTCAGGATGGCAACACATTTGTGTGCTGCACTGCACAACTGATTTCATCATGTAGAATTTTGTCCATCATTGGCCAAAGGGAACAAAAAGAGAGGATATTAAAAGCAGAATAAATTTTTTAAAAAGTAGCAGGGAGAACATAAAAAGAAAGTACTTGATTTTCTGATGCTCCTGATTTACACAACACAAATATCCCCATTTTGTTATGAGACATTCATTCCCAAAACATGCAAGCTTTGCTTTGAGATGCTTGCTTTTATTTCAAAATGCTCAAGCTCATGTCATGCTCGTTCCAAAAATACCCCTGATTTGATTTGTGAGATGATGCTCAACTCCATTGCATAAATGTTTGGGAAGAACAAATGTACAAGGTGGCCCGCACGTCTTGCTACCAATGCTGGAGATAAACACGAAATTGAAAAAAGCAATGCTCTTTGTTACACCTTCATTAATGCTAGCCATATCAATCTGGGTTGCGAAGGATTTTCCATCAAGCATGGCAACACATAATCCTCTGCAGTGAAAATGATCGCTGTCATCGAGATTCAGTGGTCACGTAAAAAAAAACAAAAAAAAAAAAACACAGGGTATCGATAGTTATGGAGTACCCTGTAGCATTTTGCACTTTTCTCATATTTCATGCAAGTGGAACATGAATAGTACATTATGAGTGAATTATGTCACAAGTGAATTAAACACTGCAATTATTAAATATAAATACCTCTGAAGAAAAACTAGACGTATAAATCAAGTACTACAACTGCCAATGTAATTAGTTGGGTAAATATGAAAACAAGTGCGAGAACATTTTAAAAATCCACTAAAAGCAGCAGAATGTGAAAAGGACATGTCCATAGCTCGAAAATGCTGTCCTGGCGAACAAGCTCAGAAGCAGTTGTACAACGACCACACAAGATACAGTGGCTTAAAAAAGTATTCACACCCCTTGACTTTGTCACATTTTGTTGTGTTGCAGCCTGAACTTAAAATGGATTAAATTTAATTTTTTTTCACTGATCTATGCAAAATACCCCATAATGACAAAGCAAAAACACGTTTTTAGAATTTTTTTACAAATTAATTATAAATGAAAAGCTGTAATGTCTTGCTTCAAAAACTATTCAACCCCTTTGTTGTGACACTCCAAAATGAGCTCAGATGCATCCAATTTCCTTTGATCATCCGTTCAGATGTCTCCACAACTTGATTGGAGTCCAGCTGTGGCCAATTCAATTGAATTGTCATGAATTAGAAAGAAACACACCTTTCTATGTGAGGTCAAATAATTGACAGTGCATGTCAGAGCAGAAACCCCACCATAAAGTCCAAGGAACTGTCCATAGAACTTCGAGATATAATTGTGAGGAGGCATTGATCTGGGTAAGGGTATAAAGCAATGTATAGAGTGTTGAAAGTTACCAAGAGCACTGTGAGCTCCATCATTAGAAAATGGAAAAAAAAATGGAACTACCCAGACTCTTCCAAGAGCTGGCAGTCCGACCAAACTGAGCAACTCGTCAAAAAGAACCTTAGTTAGGGAGGTGACCAAGAACCCAATGACCACACTGAAAGAACTACAGAGTTACTTGGCTGAGATGGGAGAACCTGCTGGAAGGACAACAGTCTCTGCAGCACTTCACAAATCCAGGCTGTGAAAGGAGACTGGCATGGCAGAAGCCACTCCTGAGAAAAAGACACGTGACAGCACCCTGAGGTTTGCAAAAAGTCATGTGAAAGACTCTGAGAGCATGAAACAAAAGATTCTGTGGTCTGATGAGAAGAAAATCGAACTCCTTGGCCTGAATGCAAAGCGCTACATCAAGCGGAAACAGAGTACATCTCATCACCCATCTAACACCGTCCTTGCCGTGAAGCATGGTGGTGGCAGCATCATGCTTTGAGGGTGCTTTTCAGTGGCAGGGACTGAAAGACTTTTAAGGATAGAGGGATCAATAAATGGAGCTACAGGCAAATCCTTGAGGAGAACCTGCTTGATTGTGCAAAAGATCTTAGACTGCAGCGAAGATTTACATTCCAACGTGACAATGAACCCAAAGCATATAGCCAAAGCAACACTGAAATGGTTTCATAATAAGTACGTGAAAGTCATTGAGTGTCCCAGCCAAAGCAGAGACTTGAATCCAATTGAGAATCTGTGGAAAACTTTGAAGATTGCTGTTCACCAATGCTCCTCATACAACTTTACAGAGCTTGAGCAAATCTGCAAGGAAGAATGGGAGAAAATCCCCAAATCCAGATGTGCAATGCTGATACAGACATACCCAAGAAGTCTCGAAGCTGTAATCGCTGCCAAAGGCGCTTCTTCAAAGCATTCACTCAGAAGGTTGAATACTTATTGACGCAAGACATTTCACCTTTTCATTTTTCACTGATTTATAAATTTTTCTAAAAACATGTTTTCACTTTGACTTTATCGGGTGTTTTGTGAGAATCGTTTACCCAAAAAAATAAAATTAATCCATTTTACATTCAAGCTGTAACACAACAAAATGTGAAAAGTCAAGGGATGTGAATACTTTCTGAAGGCACTGGAGGTAGCTTGTGTTCGATCTGTTCACTTCTCCAACCGAATCCTAAAGTTATCGTTATGTAAGGAAACAAACTTTCGAATACTGCAGCAAAAATGCTGCAATTTACAAGCTGTTCATGCTGTGATCATGTTCATGTGTGTACTCGCCTTCACAATAGCTGCTCAAGAATAGATTAACATGACTTATTAACAAATTGCAGCTTGCATTTGAGGGATTTCATAATCATTGATAAAAAAGCCACAGCTAACTATAGCAATCACATCCGAATAAGGCTCAAGCACGACATTTGAACCACCAAGTAGTCTTTATGTGGGCCCACGCAGGCTGAGTACATGAGGTGCTAATTATCTCCCAAAGAGAAGGGACAGGTAAGGGAGGGAGGAGGAAGGATTCTCGTTTATTAATGTCCCACTGCACTCTACTCCCTCTCATTACCCATTCCCCATGCCCTAACCTTCCCCACCTTCCTTCAGGAAAGAACTGAAAGTCAGTGGCTTCCCTTTTTTTCACCTACTCTCATGTGGTGGAGCTTCCTCTGCTGTCGCTTATCTCTCCAATTATTCCTAGCTCCTTCTGGATGCACATATAATTCCAGTTACCCAGGACCACTGCACACCTTGACAAATTTTTACCTCCCTTTTACATTTTGGGAAACATCCTTCTGGAGATGGTTCCTTCCAGTGGCTTCATACACTTCATTCTCGGGCTTCAAAAGCAAGTTGGTGCACGATCATATATCATCCCCAAAAACTACAAGTAATCTTTTCTACCCAATTAACTCCACGTCATCGAACCTTCTTGCTGTTTGCTGTGACACAAGAAAATGTGAAATTCCCAAAGCATTAAACTTATCTTTTTGTACTCTGGAAAGTTATGTTGAGTGAACAAAAAATTTAGGAACATGCCAAAATTAACTAGCTTCATTGAGCTATATGATTTAATGCATTCACTACTGGACCTTATGCCCTGTCCCCCAGAGGGACTGCCTATCTATAGCATCTCCCAGATCTGTGTCTATATTTTTCGAGGTTTCGCGAGGTGCTCTCCAGGGAATCAAAGCAAATCTGGTAAAAAAAAAAAACGGACGTTTTCAAAAAAAAAATGTAAGAACGTTTGTGTGGACCGAAACCGATATACCACGTGACGCATGCACAGAGGAGCAAGCAAGATGGCAGATTATCTGCGATGTTTCTTTCATGGGCGATTGAACTTGGGAATGTCTCCATGGTTGTTCTGCATGAAGCTGAAACTCTTTAAAAAAAATAATTGTAGACATTGTCTAGGCGAGTATGAGAGCTAACACACAATGCACAACAAGGGGGAGGGGGTGGGAAACAAGAGGGGTGGGAGTTGGAAGGACAAAACAGTGGGGAACAGAGACGTTATGAGATCTGTGGAAGGGAAAGGGATGGGATGGGGGTCATGCAAGATGGACACTACAGGGACTTCCAAGAAGGAAAGGAGGGAATTTGAAGGAGGTGGGTTTGGGTGGATTAACGGGGGTAGAAAAGATCATGGTTTTGGATGGTGTAAGATAAGAGGTGGTGGTGAACAGCTATTTTGAAATCCTGGAGGGAAGAATGGGATCGAAAAGAGTGTGTGTGTTTATTCCAAAGGTGGGGGGGAAAAAAGGAATGAAAGAGTGAAGGTGAGCAGTGATTCAAGATTTTGGTAGTTTTACCAGAAGCGGGTTGCTGGCGGACCTTGAGCGTCCTGCGGAAATATGGGGGGGGGTCATATCGCAGACAGAGCGGGGTCATATCTGCACTTAAAACGAGGACAGCAAATGCTTTCGGACATTCCGGATGCCTTGTATCAGCAATATTGGTGGACATATACATACTCTACTGGTCAAAAGTTTTATAACACCCCTATTTTTCAGTTTTTACTGAAATTTAAGCAGTTCAAGTCCAGTGAATAACCTGAAATGGTACAAAGCCAAGTGGTAAACTGCCAGAGGTTAAAAAAAAGTTTAGGTTACCAAAAACTGAAAATAATTTAAATTTCAGGCTTATTAAAAAAGGCCCTTTTCAAGAAACAAGTAATGGGTTAGCAACTGCAGCTGTTCTGCAGCAATGGAAGGAAATTAAGCCTTGAAAGTTGATGCAAACAATTCCTGCAGGTGTCCCAACTTTTGTTGATTAGTTACAAACCCTCTGTCTGTATAAAAGCAGTGTTGGAACAGACTCTGTTGCTTCACCCTCTGAAGCATTATTTGGACAATATTGCACTGTAGGAAGTCATACATTGCTATCATAATGGCGAGAAAAAAGACACTTAACAAAGGAAGACAGACAGAACATTATAACCCTGAAAAGTGTCGGTCTTTCCTTTGGAGAAATTGCAAAGAAGCTAAGGTGTCAGTGAGTACAGTTTCCTACACCCTCAAAAGGCACTTGGAAACTGGAGGAAACTGACAGGAAGAGGTCTGGCAGACCCAAAGCCACAACACAATCAGAAGACAAGTTTCTGAGAGTCAACAGCTTGCGTGATAGGCGGCACACAGGACAGCAGCTTCAAGCACAGCTTAACACTGTCAAAGTACGGAAGTCTCAATTTCAACTCTGAAGAGAAGACTTCAAGCTTCAGTTTTGACAGGTCAAGTGGCAGTAAAAAAGCCATTGCTCAGATGGAAAAATAAGAAAAAGAGGCTTGCCTGGGCCATGAAACACTGCCAGTGGACTACTGAAAACTGGAAGAAGCTCTAATGGACCGATGAATCAAAATTTTTAATCTTCGGTTCATCACACAGGGTTTTTGTATACTGTCGAGTAGAAAAAGGATGGTTCCTCAGTGTGTGACACCAACCGTCAAACATGGTGGAGGAATTGTGATGATCTGGAACTCTTTTGCTGGATCGAGTCAGCGACGTGCACAGAGTGACTGGCACCCTGAACTAAAAGGGCTACAAAAGCATTTTGCAGTGCCATGTAATACCCTTTGGTCTATGCCTAGTTGGTCAGGGGTTCATCCCACAGGAAGATAACGACCCAAAACATACTTCCATGATATGTCGGAACTATCTTATAAGAAAAGAACAAGACGGTGGGCCTCAAATCATAGAATGGCCAGCACAGTCTCCAGACTTAAACCCCATCGAGCTGGTTTGGGATGAACTGGACAGAAGGGTGAAAGCAAAGCAACCTACAAGTGCAACACATTTGTGGGAACTTCTGCAACAGTGTTGGGAAGAACTTTCCAAACAATATTTGATTTCCATTGTAGAAATAATGCCACGAGTATGTTCAGCTGTTATATCTGCAAAAGGTGGCTACTTTGATGAGTCAAAACATTTAGATTAAATTTTGTTCAACAAAACGATTCCATGATTTCTTTTTTATCTCCATTTGTTTATTTGTTCGATGCTTTAATTTAAGAGTACATTGAAACATTAAACTGCTTAAATTTCAGTAAAAACTGGAAAAATGGGGGTGTTCTAAAACTTTTTGAGCATTTTGTGGAGTATTTATATGTTTAGATTGATCAGTTTTAGAGTATTTTGTGGACTGTAGAATATGGTCGAGTATTTTGTACCTTTCTTCACATTGATTATTATGCAACATTTGTCTGGGCATTTATTGATGTAAATAATGAAAATATTTTCGTCAAATTCTATTTTTTTTTAACCATGCACTGCCTGGGTCCTTGGCCATTAACATGGTACCATTTTCAACTTTTTCTAACGCGTGATTTGGGAGAAGATTCAAAACTGACACATTGGGTCTTATTATACAGAGTAGTGACAAGTAACCTCACCCCCCCGGGAAGGAGTACCCACGTCGGCCCACCAAATATGGATTGCTGCTTCGTGTCCAGAGAGTCAAAGAAACGTAAAATTGTCAAGGATAGCACCACAATCAATATAGCAATCACCAGGATGAGTCATGAGGTGAGGAAAGCACGTGATTTGGAGTACCACCTAGAGTTTGAGAAGGACAGTTGTTTGCCGACGTGGATAGATGCGATAATGGTAGAAACGAATGGCGATGCTAGGAAAAACAAGCACACCAAATTGGTCAATACCGTGACCACTCATGAGTGAAGGGAAAAATCAAGCACACCCAATTGGTCAATGCCACACCACAACCAATGCGAAAAGGAAAAACGGTCACACAATATTGGTCAACAGCACAACCACTCGATGAGTGAAGGAAAAACAGGCACACCCAATTGGTCAGTGGCCAATCAGGTTTGGGAGCATGCACCGGAGCAGCACATCACTATGTCCACTTTTCGCGGTACTCCAGGGGCCTCCATCTGGCCACCCACCAGGCAGATGCCTGGCCCAACCACATCTCCTTGAGATGCTGATGAACTTGCTGCAAACATGAGGCACATGGTCGGCCCATTGGCTTCCTCCACTAATGAGGCTCCCTCGCTGAAAGAGTCTGGTGAGCAGGATCAGCATCAGTAAAACAAGCCACATGTCCATACAGCTGCAGATAATGCTCGTGGACTATACAGGTAACAAATCTCACCTGAGTCTCTCTCAGCAACCGTTCATTGGACACAAAGTCCAACCAGCGATAGCCAAAAATTCTCCGAAGAGACATGATACCAAAGGAATAAAGTCTCTTTCTCAGATCCCTGGTCAGACTCCAAGTCTCATATACATAGAGCAACAATGGAGCCACCAAGAACCTGAAGAGTCAGACTTTCATCCTCCTGTTCTGACAGTGCCAAAGCCCATGATCCAGGGAATCCATAACTTCCCAGGCCTGACCCAGATGTCTATTGTCTCACAGCCAGCAGAGACAAGAATATCACTGCCAAGGTAAGTGAATCTCTCTGTGACCTCAACATCCTCACCACAAACAGGTACAGACAAGATAGCAACATCCAAGTTGTCAATTAAATCCTGGATCTTAGTTTTGACCCTGGAAACCAGTAATGCGAGTGGCTCCGACTCCTCAATCAGCACCTTGATGGCACCCAAAAGGATGTCCAGAGTCTCCACAAAGATGACTGCATTGTCTGTGAAATCAAGGTCCGAGAACTTGACACTCCCAAACAATCCACCGCAGCTTGAACTCTCCAACATCCTCCTCAGAATCTAGTCCATACAAGTGTGAAAAGTATGAGGGCCAGAACACACCCCTGACAAACTCCAATAACAACTGGAAATAAGAAAGAGATGGAACAAGCACATCTCACAGCAATCTCAGTCCTAGAGTTTAGTTCAGACATCAGATTTATCAGTTTTGGTGGCACCCCACGAAGACCAATGATCCTCCAGAAGGCATCCCAATTCATTGAATCAAACGCTTTCCAGAGATCAACTTATGCTGCAGCAGCTCTGACCGAAACTCTCATCTACGTTCAGTGAGGACCCGAAGAGCAAGCATACGGTGAATCTTTGACCTTTTTGGTGTAAAGCCTGACTGCTCTGGACGCTGGTGCTCAAGCAGATGGTGGTGAACCTGATTAAGAATTATTGGAGCAAAGACCTTGCCTGGCACTAAGAGCAGTGTCACCCCTCGGTCATTGTTGTAGTCCTGTCGATCACCCTTCCCTTTCCAGTGAGGGACAACACGGCCCCTCTTCCAGTCAGTTGGGATGACGCATGTGTTCCAAACAGAGCACAGAACTGCATGCAACAATGCGTGTGCAGCATTTCCACCAGCCTTGTGAGGTTCAGCATGCATGCCACAGATCCGAGGAGATTTACCACATTTCATCTGGTTCACCAGAGTATGGGTTTCCACAAACGAAGGTGGATCACAGTTGAATGGAGAGTCAGCAATAGGGATAGTAACACCCTTGACATCGAACTCAACATCTGGTGGGTCAGTCTGGTACAGCTGCTCAAAGTAACCAGCCCAGCAGGCCTTCACTGCAGACTCCTCTGTCAAGAGCCCACCACCCTCCGCTTCGACTGCAGCACACTGAGGGATGGGCTCGGAGGAACGCAATGCACAAATTCCCCTGTAAGCAGGACGAGAAGAACTTGACCACAGTTGATGCTCTACCCCCTCAGATTCCTCGCACATCGGCTTCCTTGTCCACCCTCAGTGTACATTCAGTTTTATGCCTCAACTCCCTGAACAGGTCAGGACTGCCAATAAGCCTGGCCCTGTGAAACTGGCTAGCGTTATGCAGTGTCCCTTGAGAGACAAAATTATTCTTTGTCCTTCAGTGAGTTCCAAAACATCTACCAGCAACATCAAGGATGGTATTCTTGAAGGTACTCCGCAACTCTTCTTAACTCCCCAAAGCACCCAGACCCCCCCAAATCCCCACTCAGCCTGTTCGCAAACTCCTCAGCTACCCTCTCATCCTTGAGCTTGCCAAGAACCAGCCTAGGCTGGGATGTTATCATTATCCTGGATTTAAGCTGCAACTTCAGAGTTGCTCCAACAAACCTGTGGTCGGTATTGAGGAACTGAGCACTCCGGTGGACCCGAGAGTTCTGGATCATCTTCATGTGACCACCAATGAGCACAGGGTCAAACTCTTTTGCCACAACACCAGCTTTGGAATACCAAGTCCAGTGATGAGCCTGCGGGTTCTGAAACCAAGAACCAGGCTCCCTAAGTCTACGACATCTTGCAAGGTCAAGGAACTTAGTGCTATTCTGGTTCACAGTTCCAGGCCCATGGGGACCAACACATGTCTCATAACCATCCCTATCAGTGCCAGTCGATGCATTGGAATCCCTCAAGACGACAATAAGAGTATCTCACCAGGTGCACTGATCAACCACAGACTCGAGCATGACATAGAATGTGTCCTTTACTGTGAGATCACTCACCTCAGTCGCAGCATTATAAAGAGACCGGGGAAGCGACACCCAAGGATTGACGAATCCTTTGCCTCATAATATGCCCGATGACTGGTGTTAGCTCAATTATCATGGGTGTCAGCTTATTGGACACAGCTGCAGCAACCCCTTGGGCATGGTCACCATCAGAGTGACCAGACCAATAGTAGTTGTCACTACCCACCATTATCTCGCCACTATCCGGTCCCCAACCCTCAGAGAGTGCTGTGATACAAATGGTCAAATGCTGAAGCTCAGATGATAACAGAGACAGGTGTTAATCCTCTCTTAGGGATAGGACATTCCAGGCACCCACTCGAAGGGACTGCTTCAGGTTAACCCAAGGAGACCACTATCTGGTGGATGACACCTCAGCGCC
>NC_140963.1:43256568-43264068 GCF_056783735.1 Eptatretus burgeri
TATATATATATATATATATATATATATATATATATATATATATATATATATATATATATATATATATATTCCTTTCTGTCTGCAGTGTGACACCAGTGTACACACCAGGTTTCATTGCATAGGGAATTATAAGACATAGGGGAGCTTTGTTTCGCTCCAAGGAGCGAGGAGGATTATAAAATACAAAAACAAAGAACGGATTGCAAGATACACGATACTTTCCCAGTAGCCAGAGGGTTACAACACTTTTCTTTCTCCCGTATTATACAAATCATATCACAACATGTGATCAAGCTCGATTATCTGCTGAATGACACAAATTACCAACTATATTGATAGTCATGGAAGAGCTGATGGACAGAGAGTGTAAAGCTGTCATACCAACAATGCAGTGTTGAGAAATAGGATGACATTTGAACAACGTATTGTTACGTTTGAGGGGGGGGGGTATGCATACAAAGGGTAATTAGGATGTTTAATTAGGTATGCCATGCTGTTCGAGTTTACCAGGATCTCGATGTAATAAGTAGCAATTCAGTGGTGATAAGTTGTCTAGTAAATGTTCATTTCTTTAAGGGGGAAATGATAAATGTCACGTAATTAGATAGGGACACGGGATAGGGTAAGTGTGTCTGCGTAAACCCCTTTTGGTATTCTCTGAAGACTAGCCGTGACGTCACAGGACAGTGCAGCGGATGGCTCCGCCCCGTGATCACGATTGGCGGAAGGCGATGGCGGTGGGCCAATAAACGGCTCGATTGGGAGTGACGAGGACGAAGGATAAAAAGGTTCTGTTCGGGGTCGAAAAAGAAGAGGAAGAAGATTACAACCAGGACGATCGTGTTTTTTTGGTGTGGTTCCCTGTGGCGGCAGAGAGCGTCCTTGTTGTTGTGCTGAGTCGATCGTGTTCTTGATCGTGTCTTGGAGCCTTGTTGAGCCTCGTTCCTCGCCTTGGTTGGCTCTGGGGTTCTGCTGACTCGGAGTGCCAGGTCGGGCGGCGGGCGGACCTGCCTCCCTCTCCTGCTCGCGGTTTGGCGCCAGAACTGGTTCCCTGGCGGCTGTGAGCGGACTTGGGCCAAGACCAGGAGGTCGACAGCACCACGGTTTCTCCTGCCCCCCATGACGAGAGCAAGGCCGGCTCGTCCGACGCCGATCCAGGGACAGTTGCGTCCACACCACGGTCCAGCCTGACCACCAGAAATAGCTACGTTTTGTGTGTGTGTGTGTGTGTGTGTGTGTGTGTGTGTGTGTGTGTGTGTGTGTGTGTGTGTGTGTGTGTGTGTGTGTGTGTGTGTGTGTGTGTGCTTGGCGCCTTAGAGGGATTGAGAACTGTATATTCATTGGAATTGTCTGTGTTTTTCCCCACGCCCGATCCCACACCATCCCGTCAAATCGCCCCGGATCCCTCTTCTTGCCGAGTCTTGTTATTTCTGGTAATAATAAAAACAAATAAACATCATCAACTCAGTGAAAAGTGACTCGTGCCACCTTCCTCCTCCCGTTTGCGGTAGAGGGATTAGAACCGCCATGCTTGGGTTATAAACAAATAAACCGCCTCCATCGTTTCGGCTCATTCTACATTGGCGGGACTGTTCAAGTCCCGTGGACGTCACATTGGTGTCAGGGTGTTGGATGTTCGAACCCCTCGAAATTATATTTGGTATCGGGAGAATATACCAAGATTAAAATCTCGCCACGAATTGGAATATAAAATCACTACAGAAAAGCGCGCGAGCGCGGGAAAATTTTGGCGGGATTTTTCAAATTTAAATTAATTGGCGGCAAACGGGACTTCTGCACCATGGCGGATGTGCAGATGTTTGAGGACGAAGGCCACGTGTCTGGCAGCGAGTCGGGGGAAGAGGGGAGAGACGGGGGTTGGGTTGGAACCTCCCCCATTCCGAGCGTGGACCGTGCTTCATCGCCCGTAACGGGGCCGGCAGCGCCGGAAACCGGTGCGATGACGATCCTGACACTGTTGGAACGTTTAAAAGGGGATATGACGGCACAAATGGCAAATCAATTCGTGACACAGAGGGCAGAAATGACAGATCAATTGGGGGTAATGGGGGTACAGTTGGGTGCACGGATTGATTTAATGAGGGATGAATTGGGGGAAAAGATGGAGAAAATGAAAACTGAGATGCAGGAGTGCGTGGATGTTAAATTGGGAGAAATACAAAGTAAATTCGAGGATAGATTGGAGGAAACAAAGTTAGAAATTACATTGGAGGGGGAAATATATACGAAAAAAATTGGTAGATAAAATTGATGCAACGAACATTCGGGTTGATAAAGTGGATGAAAGCCTGGAACGTCATCGTGCCTGTGTGGATGCTCGTATGCAGCTGCAAATAGAAGAGTGGGGAGAGCTGAGGAAGCAAGGGATGAATTTAGCGGAGGAGGTAAAAGGATTGGAGGCTCGTTTGGACGAACAAGATAAAATTATGAGCCAAGATGAAGTCTTGGATAAAGGCCTGGTAGAGCCGTCTTTTGTAAGTAGAGTGTCCGGGTTGGTTGAGGAGCAGCTACAAACTCGCGACGGAGCCTTGGAGGAGGTTGTGCGGGCCCAGAAGATCCTGCGGGAAGAGGTGAATCGGTCCATTCAACGTTTGGAACAGGAGGCAAAATTGACCCATGAGACCCTCACCACAAAACATCTTTGGCCACAGTGGGCTCCGAAATTGGATACGCAGCCACAAGGGTGTTTGATCCCTGGGCTAGATTCGGACAAGGGAGAAACTGAGAAGCGGGCCACCGTAAAAGTGATCCCCCTGGTAAATTTCGACGGGTCAGGGAGCGTTGAAGCTTTTCTGACGCAATTTGAGTGCATTTCCCGACTAAACGGGTGGAATGAGCGGGAACGTACAGGGAATTTGGTGGCAACGTTGCGGGGACCAGCCGCAGATGTGTTAAACGTGATCGCGGAGGGATGTTGACCAGCTCCCACATTTGCGAGGCGTTGAGCCGTCGGTTTGGGTTCGCGGCAAACTGTGATCTGGTGCGGGCTCAGCTCCAGCACCGCAGATTAAAGCCGGGTGAGACAGTGCAGGAGCTGGCACAGGACATTTACCAATCAGTCAGGATCGCGTATCGGTACCTTACAGTGGAGGCGTGGGACAGACTGGCACTAGAGAAATTTTTAGCTGCTCTTCCGGACCCTGAGGTCCGAGCGCTAGTGGAGCTACAGGATCCACCCACCGTTCACCGAGCGGCTGAGTGCGCAGCCAGGCTGGCCTCGTGGAGGCGGCCGGGTCGGGTGCCCGAGAGGCCATCGGTGACGGTCCGACAGGCGGAGATCCAGGATCAAGGAGAGGGGCTGGGAGAAATTGGCATTACCCAAATGTTTCAGGAAATTTGCCAGAAACTGTCGAGTTTGATAAAGGGTAATCCGGTAGTTAGTGCGCCAAAGCGGCGGGGTCCAGCCCAGCCAATAGAGCAATTTGATTATGGCCGAGGGGGTCCGGAACCGGAAGAGACATTTCACCGATACTCACGGGGGCCTTTTATGGGGAGTTGTTTCCGGTGCGAGCGAAGAGGACACATGCAACGATATTGCCGGTACCCGGCGATGGAGGGACCCTCCAATAGACTTTTAGACTCGGAGAGGGTGAATCCTCCTGCTGAACCGCCAGGTCGATCTGAGATCCCCTTACCAAGGTCGAGTCCAGAGATCACTGTCGGGGGTCGGGGAGACTAGATTGGGCTGAGCATATACGGCCATGCTCGGCTGCTGAGATTGTGGCGAAGTGCCCTCCTTTGGTGAAAAAAAAATGAATTGTGGGAAAATTGGCATGGGTTTGTAAGTTCTGCTGGGTTTTAGAGTGACAATCGGGACAGTGGATAATTGGAAACAAAGCGGGCACGAGTGGCTGTCCAATGGCTGGTGCGTGGATCGGGTGAGAAGTGCTGTGTGAGTTGTTTTAAGTGAAGAAGTGAAATGTATGGTGCACACATTGTTTTTTTATTGGGCATGGTGTGGTAACAGGGAAGGTCATGGTCGGTGAAGTGTTAGAAATGCAGGTGTCACATGTAAGGCCGATGGGGTGGGGGAGTCATGTGGGTTTTGTGGGTGGGGATGATGTGCTTGTCCACAGGGATTGCTGAAGCTCACGGTGAGCGTGAATTGCGACCCCCTTCAAGGAGATTCACCACCTGGTGGCTAATGGTGACAGTGTCTGGAGGCAACTGGGAGAGGGTCTGGTTGGGCGACCAAGGCGGGTAGGACCTTGGCGATCCAGGAAGGCCAGAGGAGCCAGTGAGACCCCTTCCAGAGTGTTGTACGGGATTAGAGCTGATGGCTACCAGGGGGGAGGGAATCAAAGGGAGCAGGGCGGAGAAACGTCCGGGTTGGACTTAAGCTTACCTGTGGGCATGGTTGCACCTGAGATGCCCCCATCATCTTGTGGTAACCCACCCCACGGCCATGACGGGATTCAGCCTGCATGATTAAAATGAGGACCATGACCTAGAAATGTGATGATGACCATGGTGTGAGTGTTGTGAAGATGTGTGAGTCCCACCCGATCCCGCACAACTTGACAGGAGCAGCAAGGACATGATGTCCGCATAATTTTGGGGCAAGCAAATTTGAAAATTGGCTCCCCAGGTAACGCTGGGTCTATTAGCATCCACTGGGGGAGGCGGTCAAGTGTAAATATCCTGTGAATAGTGTCGTTAAGGCTTAGAGTAGGAATGTAAAGTATAAGTGTTTTGTTTTTGTGGAACCTTTTGTTTCCCCTCCCCAGATCACTGGAAGAGTGCTGGGCAAGAGCGATGATCTAGAAGATGGAGTGCAACTTCGCTCAGTGCTCTCATGAAATAAAATAAAATAAAATAAAATAAAATAAAATAAAAAAAGAATGATTATTTAGGCGAGGATAAGGCCATAAGGGGGTAGTACATTAAGCAGGATAGGTAAGTTAGCTGCGACTCGCTGCCCATTGCCCCTCCTACTTTATTTCGTTAGGTTAATTAGGTGTGAGTCAGTAAGTGTTAAGGCTGGTACGGTAGCGCCTGTGATATACCTTGCAGGAGCTGCGGTACCAGAGGAGGGGGCAGTGTGTGTTACGTTTGAGGGGGGGGGGGTATGCATTCAAAGGGTAATTAGGATGTTTAATTAGGTATGCCATGCTGTTCGAGTTTACCAGGATCTCGATGTAATAAGTAGCAATTCAGTGGTGATAAGTTGTCTAGTAAATGTTCATTTCTTCAAGGGGTAAATGATAAATGTCACGTAATTAGATAAGGATACGGGATAGGGTAAGTGTGTCTGCGTAAACCCCTTTTGGTATTCTCTGAAGACGTCACAGGACAGTGCAGCGGATGGCTCCGCCCCGTGATCACGATTGGCGGAAGGCGATGGCGGTGGGCCAATAAACGGCTCGATTGGGAGTGACGAGGACGAAGGATAAAAAGGTTCTGTTCGGGGTCGAAAAGGAAGAGGAAGAAGATTACAACCAGAACGATCGTGTTTTTTTGGTGTGGTTCCCTGTGGCGGCAGAGAGCGTCCTTGTTGTTGTGCTGAGTCGATCGTGTTCTTGATCGTGTCTTGGAGCCTTGCTGAGCCTCGTGCCTCGCCTTGGTTGGCTCTGGGGTTCTGTTGACTCGGAGTGCGGGGTCGGGCGGCAGGCGGACCTGCCTCCCTCTCCTGCTCGCGGCTTGGCGCCAGAACTGGTTCCCTGGCGGCTGTGAGCGGACTTGGGCCAAGACCAGGAGGTCGACAGCACCACCGTTTCTCCTGCCCCCCCCCTGACGAGAGCAAGGCCGGCTCGTCCGACGCCGATCCAGGGACAGTTGCGTCCACACCACGGTCCAGCCTGACCACCAGAAATAGCTACGTTGTGTGTGTGTGTGTGTGTGTGTGTGTGTGTGTGTGTGTGTGTGTGTGTGTGTGTGTGTGTGTGTGTGTGTGTGTGTGTGTGTGCTTGGCGCCTTAGAGGGATTGAGAACTGTATATTCATTGGAATTGTCTGTGTTTTTCCCTACGCCCGATCCCACACCATCCCGTCGAATTGCCCCGGATCCCTCTTCTTGCCGAGTCTTGTTATTTCTGGTAATAATAAAAACAAATAAACATCATCAACTCAGTGAAAAGTGACTCGTGCCACCTTCCTCGTCCCGTTTGCGGTAGAGCGATTAGAACCGCCATGTTTGGGTTATAAACAAATAAACCGCCTCCATCGTTTCGGCTCATTCTACGTTGGCGGGACTGTTCAAGTCCCGTGGACATCACAGTATGAACAAGGTTAGTGAGAGTAGAGAAAATAGAATGTTGGCATGGATAATGTCATGAGATACTGAGGAGCTTCCCTTTGAATTATTTGAGGGAAGAGCAAAATTTAACAGGCAAATGTTTTCACTGGAAAGCAGAGACTTGTGCTTGTTGACGAAGAGCAGTGCTCAGGAGGTTAAAGGCAAAGCCATCACAAGCCACATTTCTTTTCTCACACAATTCCGTTTTCCCAACTGGATTATCACAATTGACTCCGATGGTGTTGAGGATACAGATTGCCAGCCAGGGGTTTAATTAAACGTTGCTTTCTCTTTTACTATTCTTTCTGTACATTGACTGTTTGTGCTCATAAAATTGCTGGAACAAGTGACCTATGCTTTGCAATGGCACCCAGAAGACATTGAAAGTCTGAGCAGAGTGGATGGCTGCAGTGTGTGGGTACTCTGAAATATCTGCAATTAGCCAGTGTATTCCGACAAGGACAAAATTTCCATGGTTTAACCTTTTGCTGAACTTGTGATCTCTTACGGTTGAAGTTCAAAAGTATTTCTAATAAATTACCGAGGCTGGGATAATTCTGTATATCATTGGCATTGGTAACTGCTTTTCCAAGTGATCATATAAATATTTGATTTACCAGGTTTACCAGGTTATCAAGTCTAAGCAAAGGTTTTAAACGCTTTTGTCTATGTTCGTCAAGTTAGATGAAATGTAATTTCAAAATTTCAAAACAAGTGGCAACACGGAATGCACTGTCCTTTGTTTAGCCCGTAATTTTGAAGTTTTAAATATGACAGTATTATTCAAAAAGGCTCGGTCTTAAATATATCCCTGTACTTGTCGTTAGTCCTTGCAATCTCTCTGTTACATCAGTACAAGGCAAATTTTCTCGAAAGAATGGCTCTGTGGCTGGCAATCACTAAGGTTAAATCCTTTCACAACAGGGCTGCTCACTCATCATTGATTTGACAGGGTCAGTGAACAAAAATAGGGGTGTTAAAGGTGCTATGGTAATTTTTCACAAAAGTAGGCACTGTACCCAGGTCAGATTAATTTGTATTACGAGTTGAAGTTCCAGAATATACTGTCACACTGAAGCCAAGGCTTCAATGAGAGTCAAACTATCAGTTTTTCATCAGTTAATGCTGATCGGTTAATGTTGGACATGGTACCACTTCCTTATAAAGGGAAGAGGAGGAGGAGGAGGAGAAGAAGAACAATCCAGCAGTGTCTATTACCATAAGGTCTATTATATAAGAGGATTA
>NC_140963.1:43269068-43274068 GCF_056783735.1 Eptatretus burgeri
TCTCTGTTATCATCTGAGCTCAAGCGTTTGGACAACGGGATTGCAGCTCTCTCTGAGGTTCGGAGACCGGATTGCGGCGAGATAATGGTGGGTGGTTACACCTACTATTGGTCTGGTCGCTCTGATGGTTACCATACCCAAGGAGTTGCTGTAGCTGTGTCCAATAAGCTGACCCCAATGATAATTGAGGTAACACCGGTCAACTAGCGTATTATGAGATTAAGGATTCGTCACTCCTTAGGTGTCATTTCCCTGGTCTCTGTTTATGCTCCGACTGAGGCGAGTGATCTCACCGTGAAGGATGCATTCTATGCCACACTCGAGTCTGTGGTTGATCAGTGCCCCAGACGAGATACACTTCTAGTCTTGGGGCATTTCAATGCATCGACTGGAACTGATAGGGATGGTTATGAGGTGTGTGTTGGTCCCCATGGGTCAGGAACTATGAACCAGAATAGCACTAAGTTCCTTGACTTTGCAAGAAGTCATGGACTTAGGGTGGCTGGTTCATGGTTTCAGCGCCCACAAGCTCATCGCTGGACTTGGTATTCCAACGCTGATGGTGTGGCAAAGTAGATTGACCATGTCCTCATTGACGGTCGTTGGAGGATGCTCCAGAACTGCAAGGTCTACCGGAGTGCTCAGTTCCTCAATACTGACCACAGGCTTGTTGTAGCAACTCTAAAGCTGCACCTTAAATCCTGGAGAATGGTACCATCCCAGCCTAGGCTGGATGTTGCCAAGCTCAGGGATGAGAGACTAGCTGAGGAGTTTGCGAACAGACTGAGTGGACACTTGGGGGGTCTGGGTGCTTTGGGGGGTCCTGAAGAGTTGTGGAGCGCCTTCAAGATCACCGTGCTTGATGTTGCCGGTGGATGTCTTGGAACTCACCGCAGGGCAAAGAAGAATTTTGTTTCTCAAGGGACACTGGATACCATTGACCAGAGTCGCAGGGCCAGGCTGAATGGCAGAGCTGAGCTGTTCAGGGAGCTGAGGCGTAAAACTGTACGTGCACTGAGGGTGGACAAGGAGGCCTATGTGCGAGGAATCTGTGAGGGGGTAGAGCATCACCTGTGGACAGGTGATTCTCGTCCTGCTTACAGGGGAATTCGCGCATTACATTCATCCAAGCCCATCCCTCGGAGTACTGCAGTTGGAGCAGAGAGTGGTAGGCTCTTGACAGAGGAGTCTGAAGTGAAGGCCCGCTGGGCCGGTTACTTTGAGCGGTTGTACCAGGCTGATCCCCCAGCTGTCGAGTTGGACGTCAAGGGTGTTACAATCCCTGTTGCTGACCCTTGAATCAACTGTGGTCCACCTTTGCTTGTGGAAACACGGGCTGCAGTGAACCAGTTGAAACGGGGAAAAGCTCCAGGGATCTGTGGCATCCATGCCGAACTTCTCAAGGCTGGTGGAAATGCTGCACTCGTGTCGTTGCATGCAGTTTTGTGCTCTGCCTGGAACACAGGCATCATCCCAACTGACTGGAAGAGGGGCCTTGTTGTCCCTCTCTGGAAAGGGAAGGGTGATCGCCAAGACTGCAACAACTACCGAGGGGTGACGCTGCTCTCAGTGCCGGGCAAGGTCTTTGCTCGGATAATTCTTGATAGGGTTCGCCACCATCTGCTTGAGCACCAGCATCCAGTGCAGTCAGGCTTTACACCAAAGAGGTCAACGATTGACCGTATCCTTGCCCTTCGTGTCCTCACCGAACGCAGACGAGAGTTTTGGCAGGGGCTGCTTGCAGCCTATGTTGATCTCTGTAAAGCGTTCGATTCAGTGAATCGGGATGTCCTCTGGAGGATTCTTGGTCTTCGTGGGGTGCCACCAAAACTGATCGATCTGATGTCTGTACTCTACTCTGGTACTGAGAGTGCTGTGAAGTGTGGTGGTACCACCTCTGACTTATTTCCAGTTGTTACTGGAGTTCGTCAGGGATGTGTACTTGCCCCCACACTTTTCAGTACTTGTATGGACTGGATTTTAGGGAGGATGTCGGAGAGATCAAGATGCGGTGCATCGTTTGGGAATGTCTAGATCTCGGACCTTGATTTTGCAGACGATGCAGTCATCTTTGCGGAGACTTTAGACATCCTCTTGGGGGCCCTCGAGGTGCTGAATGAGGAGTCGGAGCCGCTGGGATTACGGGTTTCTTGGGTCAAAACTAAGTTCCAGGCTTTCAGTGACATCTTGGATGCTGCTGTCCTCTCTGTGTCTGTTTGTGGTGAGGATGTTGAGGTCGTGGAGAGATTCACTTACCTTGGCAGTGATATTCATGTCTCTGCTGGCTGCGAGTCAGAGGTCAATAGACATCTGGGTCGGGCCTGGGGAGTCATGGATTCACTGGATCATGGGGTGTGGCGCTGCCGGTACCTGTGCGGGAGGACGAAAGTCCGAGTCTTCAGGTCCTTGGTACTTCCAGTCTTGCTCTATGGGTGCGAGACTTGAACTTTGACAAGGATCTGAGACGGAGACTTAATTCCTTTGGTACCAGGTGTCTTCGGAGAATCCTTGGCTATCGCTGGTCGGATTTTGTGTCCAACGAGCGGTTGCTGAGAGAGACTCGGATGAGATTTGTTACCTGCATAGTCCGTGAGCGTCAGTTGCGGCTGTATGGACATGTGGCTCGTTTTCCTGACTCTGATCCTGCTCACCAGATTCTCTCAGCGAGGGAGTCTCATGAGTGGAGGAGGCCAGTGGGTCGACCACATGCCTCATGGTTGCAACAGGTTGACCATCATCTCAAGGAGATGGGGATGGGCCTGGCATCTGCCTGGGGGATGGCCAGACGGAGGCCCCTGGAGTACCGGCGGAAAGTGGACGCAGCGACGTGCTGTTCTGGCACATGCTCCCATTCCTTACCTGACCTCTGTCCCTTCTTAGGGCCCTGTCACACCTTGACGTTTTAGCCATCGTATGGCAACGTATCAAAATGTATGTAAAATGCTGGCATACGCTGAACTATTGATGTTTTTTTCAGTTTTGGGCATATTCATAACGAGTTGGACGTATGCATAACGTATTAGTAACGTCCACAGAACGTTTCGATAACTTATAGATAACTTATACCAACGAATGCTTTGAGTATTGTCGGCGTTCACAACCTATGCCCAACGATAGTCTTACTTATGCATAGCACGCGGCAGCGTATCGCCGACGATCACGTGGCGTAGCCTTTTAATAGGCTGCCGCTCAACGATTCAAATCATAACCGCACTAGAAATTGAAGTGTCAACATCACAGTCATGCCGAAGATTTAAAAAAAAAAACATGGAGTCTGGAACACTGACGGGTTCCTCCTGTGAAGCCCATTTTTATATTCCAATTCCCCTCAACACTGCCAATACACCATTATACGGTAGCTGTAACTTAGAAACATGTTCAGTAAGTTCTGTGGTCGTCCGGAAGATGTCAAATACGTCAATATGCGTTGGATATACGTTACACGTAGGTTCAAAGCACGTTACTCATAGGTTAGAAATAAGTTTCGGGTACGCTAAACATTACCTCGACGTGTTTGGACTAATGAATAACTTACAAGTAACGTGTGTCGACGTGTGTCAACGATCGCATAACGTGCCTACAACTTCGCCAGCGTATGCGCAACGTGTGAGTCATACGCTGAGCACGTCAGAAAATTTTGAGCATGCTTAAAATTTGTTGACGTGCTCGGCGTACTACGACGTATGCCAGCGTGCTTCAGCGTGTTCTTAACATATACAAAACTTACCCATAACGTATTCGACGTGTGCCAGCGTTTTAGATAAATTTTTCATACGTCGGCATACGCTGGCTAAAACGTCAAGGTGTGACAGGGCCTTTACATTGGTCTAGCATGGTCCAGGTCTGAGAATAAGTGGGGTTTCATCCCCGGTAATCGATCTCTCATAGCCGGGACATCCTGGGCAGGCCCCGCTCGACTGCAACGAGCCGGAAAGGTAGGTGGCAAAGTGTTAGTCGGTAGTATGAATCTACCGCTGCCGGTAGAGTAAATCTGGTTCGACCAGGCGTTCCAAAGGCGTGGCTTCCCCGGTAGTTTAAATTGCATAGCTACCTAGGTAAATTGGTTTTAGACAAACAGACGCTATGCTACGCGGTTGAGATGTTGGCATCCACGGTCGGTTCATCGACCCGCCAGCTCACGGAATTATCCGGAGCGACGGCTTACAATTCTGGGGAGTCTGGTGGAAGACTGCGTAAAATCCCCCACCTCGCGGTCATTCTCGCCACCGACCCCCGGCCTGCAAATATATGTATGTGTATATATATATATATATATATATATATATATATATATATATATATATATATATATATATATATATATATATATATATATATATATATATATATATATATATATATATATATATATATATATATATATATATATATATATATATATATATATATATATATATATATATATATATATATATATATATATATATATATATATATATATATATATATATTTCTTCTTCTTCTTCTTTCGGCTGATCCCATTAGGGGTCACCACAGCGGATCAACCGTCTCCATTTCGCTCTATCCTCCACATCTTACATTGACACTCCAACCACCCGCATGTCCGCCCTCACCGCATCCATGAACCTCTTTTCTTTGGCCTTCCTCCTCTCCTCCTGCCTGGCAGCTCCATCTTCAGCATCCTTCTCCTGATATACTCCGCTTCCTTCCTGTGCACATGTCCAAACCATCTCAATCTCACCTCTCTCGCTTTGTCTCCAAACCGTCCTACCTGCGCAGTCCCTCTAATATACTCATTCCTTATCCTGTCCATCTTTGTCACTCCCAACAAGAATCGCAGCATCTTTCGCTCTGCCACCTTCAGCTCCGCTTCCTGTCTTTTTGTTAGCACCACCACCTCCAAACCATACAACATCGCTGGTCTCACTACCATCTTATATACCTTCCCCTTCACTCTTGCAGCTACCCTTCTGTCACAAATCACTCCTGCAACTCTTCTCCACCCACTCCATCCTGCC
>NC_140963.1:43279068-43314068 GCF_056783735.1 Eptatretus burgeri
TTTAAAAAATGCAGACATGCATGCACGCACGTACGTACACCACACATCTGCAAACGAATGTCAAACCCTGCTTTTTGCTTTGCGAGCGCAGAGTAACAAGGCCAGAAATTAATTTATTATGGAAAGTAATTGATTATAAGTACAAATTTGGGCTTACACCTGAAGGTGCAAACTCTCCTTTACCGATCATACACATATATATATATATATATATATATATATATATATATATATATATATATATATATATATATATATATATATATATATATATATATATATACATGTCAACATGTGACAGGGCCTTTACATTGGTCTAGCATGGTCCAGGTCTGAGTATAAGAGGGGTTTCATCCCCGGTAATCGATCTCTCATAGCCGGGACATCCTGGGCAGGCCCCGCTCGACTGCAACGAGCAGGAAAGGTAGGTGGCAAAGTGTTAGTCGGTAGTATGAATCTACCGCTGCCGGTAGTTCGACCAGGCGTTCCGAAGGCATGGCTTCCCCGGTAGTTTAAATTGCATAGCTATCTAGGTAAATTGGTTTTAGACAAACAGATGCTATGCTACGCTGTTGGGATATTGGCATCCACGGTCGGTTCATCGACCTGCCAGCTCACGGAATTATCCGGAGCAATGGCTTACAATTCTGGGGAGTCTGGTGGAAGACTGCGTAAAATCCCCCACTTCGCGGTCATTCTCGCCACCGACCCCTGGCCTGCAAATATATGTATGTGTATGTGTGTATATATATGTGTGTGTATATATATATATATATATATATATATATATATATATATATATATATATATATATATATATATATATATATATATATATATATATATATATATATATATATATATATATATATATATATATATATATATATAAGCCTGGTGTTGGCTTAGTGGTTTGGGTGGTGGCTTGGGATCCAAGGGTCCTGAGTTCAAGCCCCGTTTGCTGCTGAATTAACACCAGGGGGTTGACTCAGCCTGTCATCCTTCCGAGGTCGGCGAAATGAGTGCCAGTGTGCTGGTCCCGGTGTATGCCCCGGTTAGAATAGGTGTACCATATCCCTGTGTGTCATAAGAGGCGACCAGGGTTGGCGTCAGGACGGGCATCCGGCCATAAAACATTGCCTCAAGAAAAAGCCAAACCCCTGCACAGCAGGGAAAAATGGCTGTAAAAAAGGTCATTTTATATTTATATATATGTATATATATGTATATATATATATATATATATATATATATATATATATATATATATATATATATATATATATATATTTCTTCTTCTTCTTCTTTCGGCTGATCCCATTAGGGGTCACCACAGCGGATCAACCGTCTCCATTTCGCTCTATCCTCCACATCTTACATTGACACTCCAACCACCCGCATGTCCGCACTCACCGCATCCATGAACCTCTTTTCTTTGGCCTTCCTCTTCTCCTCCTGCCTGGCGGCTCCATCTTCAGCATCCTTCTCCCGATATACTCCGCTTCCTTCCTGTGCACATATCCAAACCATCTCAATCTCGCCTCTCTCACTTTGTCTCCAAACCGTCCTACATGAGCTGTCCCTATAATATTGTTGTGGTTGACGAAATTCGCAAACCACCATTCAGGTCCCGTAGGTGAGATATCTCTGAAAGTATATGTGTAGTTAGGCCCAAACCCGTTGTTTCGAGGGAATAAATGTCATTCATTCGGGCTGCGACCCTTTTAGATAGCCGTTTTTCTTTTACTATCTTTATTTTGGACCAGCCGCCATTACTACCACCACAACCACCACCAACCACATCTCAACAGCCATCACACAACAACCACCAACCGCAACGCCGCTTCACAACAACAGCCACGACCCTTGCCGTCACATCTCGCTCTCGCAACCATCGCATCACCGCCATTCCCGCGCCGCTTGTGGGCACCGATCCTGGACTCGTACAGGGTGCGCACCGAGCAGCGGGTGCAAAAACACCAGCCTTTCCGAGAAATCGGATCAAGATTCATTCACGCCCACTTTTCCTCTGTCCAATGGGGAGCCAGCCAGAGGTGAAGGGTCGAAGGTGAAGGAGCGAAGCCCCGGGGGCTATAAAGGGCCGCGTTCGCTCGCCGAAAAGGCAGTTGTTGAGGGAGTTTCTGAATCGGGAGAGAAAAAGAGTTTCTGAATCGCAATTGGAGGGAGTCGAGCAGTTGAGTTGGAAAGAGTTGAGAAGAAGCAGTTGAAAAAGAGTTTCTGAATCGCAGTTGGACGGAGTTGAGAAGAGTGGAGAGTGGGAGAGTTGGAGAGTTGTGGCGGCGGCGAAGGCAGTCGAGAGAGTGTCTGTCGGGGTCTGGAGAGGCTGGAGAAGCCAAGGATCTTTGTGGAGGTCGGCGCTCGTGTCAGAGTCGGGGAGCTGCGGAGAGGGGAGGCCAGTAACGCGACCGAGGTCGCGGTGGAGTCGCTCGTCGCGGGACCCAAGCCAGCGAGATATCCTCATTCCCACGAGCATCAACAACCCCCTCCTGTTCCCCCCCCCCCGCGCTGAGATAGTGTGAGAAGGGGGCCCCGTTCCCACCCCATTCCAGGCAGTGCCAGCGAGGCCCGCGGAGTCGGGGCGCCGCCGCCATTTTGCGGCTCATCACCAGACGGGTAGGCTCGACGCGGTCTCGGCCCCAGGCCCGTCTGCCCCCTTGTAGTTGAGGGTGGTCCCTTTTTCTTTTGCTTTGAGTATATGTGTTGTCGGCGCCGTCTGTGAAGTAAAACTGTATAAGTGTTGCCGTGTGCTCGGTAGTCGGTAGTAGATCTGCATTGTTACATTTGCTTTTTGTGCAGAATTGTTGTGTTTCTTTGACTTTTACATTTGCTTTTGATGTATAATTGTATATGTGTGCTTTCCGTTTGCCGCGGAATAAATGTGCTTTATGTTGAACTGTTTTTCCCGTTTCGCTTCGTCTTTTCTTTTATTGAATCTCCATCTTACTTCACGTAAAGGGTTGGTCGTGGACTAAATACGCCCAATAATTAATCGAACCGTCGAGGTTGACGATAACACCGCTCGGTTATCCCGATAGTACGGAACGGGTCGCTTAAAGTGGCCCGTGTCCGAAGTCGACCTGCGGCGAGGTGCGATCGCCCGGTCTACCCTCCGTGTGGGTACTTAGGTAGGTCGAATTTGGCGAGCAACCCTATCCCACGCGGGGGGCCGATTGGCACGATCGTGGTGAGGCCGAAAGGCCCACCCGTGACTAGTTCCCGGCGTTAGTCCGAGAGGGTCACGACGGGATTGTCCGTCCGGTGGGCGACGTGCCGCGATTCGAGTTACGTGGCCGCTCGCACGCCGGCGGGCGCGAATCCGCAACAATATACTCATTTCTTATCCTATCCATCCTCGTCACTCCCAACGAGAATCGCAGCATCTTTAACTCTGCCACCTCCAGCTCCACTTCCTGTCTTATTGTTAGTGCCACCGCCTCCAAACCATACAACATAGCTGGTCTCACTACCGTCTTATATACTTTCCCCTTCACTCTTGCAGCTACCCTTCTGTCACAAATCACTCCTGCAACTCTTCTCCACCCACTCCATCCTGCCTGCACTCTCTTTTTCACTTCTCTCCCACACTCTCCGTTACTTTGGGCAGTTGATCCCAAGTATTTAAACCAATCCACCTTCCCCACCTCAACTCCTTGCAACCGCACCATACCACCACCCTCCCTCTCATTTACGCTCATGTACTCCGTCTTATTCCGACTGACTATCATTCCCCTGAATGAATATCATTCCCCTAAGAGACATAACAGGCATAGCCAGTCCTAAATCAGTCTCGAAATGTAATATTTTTTGGATGATTTCCCAGAACTTGTTTCACTGGATAACCACACCTGTGCAGATGAATCGGTGATAACCACTTTGTATGCGCTCGAGGAAACAGGCAGAAAGCAGTACCAGAACTAAGTGAAATGTGTTCTTGAGGACTGTACCCATTCTATTCATGATAATATAAAGAACAATTAATTGGCTTTGTTCAGAAAACCTCAGAAAATGGAAATCTCAAAGCAAGGGAAGAAAATGAAGGTGTTGCAAAACAATGTCGCTCTGTTTGGTCAGCTATACATTTCTATGCAAAACAGGGAATCTGATTTGGAAGAGTTTTTTGTCCATGAAATACAGTCATTCCCATCCTCACTATCTGATTTTGGAAAGCTTCATCTACCGAGCAGTAAATCAGACTTACGGAAATGTATTGAGCCGTCTGATGAAATGGATCCACCAGGAATATTTGACTATAAGGTACTGGATGGAGCTGTAATTGTTCATTGCCTTCCAACTAATAGAATTTCTACCTTCAGCGAGTACGCTGACAAAGTATTTATTCCTCACTTACAGAAGTATCTACAAGATACAAGGAGGATAGGCATAGTTTGGGACACATATTTCAGATGTTTGAAAGAATCTACTCGAGAAAAAAAGAGGAAATAGTATTCGTAGGAAGGTGTCAAATCAGGCAAAGCTACCAGGGAATTGGTTAGGCTTTTTACGTGATCCAGAAAATAAAAAGGAGCTTTTCAGCTTTAGAAATGGCAAGGCTGCACAGTTCAGGCATCCAGAAGGAACATCTCTCCATATCACATCGGATGAGTCTGTTTTGTTGCGAGGGTCATCTTTTCAAATGGGGAAATGTAATCACAAGGAAGTGGACACGTGGATTGTTGTTCACATCCTTCATGCTATAAAGCAAGGCAGCAAAAGTGCTTTAGTACGCACTGTAGATACTGATGTTATCTTCATACTTGTTGGCCAATTCCACTCTGTTTTACAAGGACATAGCCTTTCATGGATGTCTGGGTTGCCTTTGGTATGGGCAGGAATTACAGATACTATAGCATTATCTCTACCAGCACTAATCTTGGACCAGAAAAATCAGTTGCACTGCTTGTCTTCCATGCAATATCTGGGTGCGACGCTGCATCTGCCTTCAGGGAAAAGGGAAAAAAGTCAGGGTGGCAGGCATGGCATGCATATCAAAATGTAACAGAAACTTTCGTCCATATTGCAGAACATCCATTTCTGCAACTTGACACTGATTCCAATAACTTCCAACTCCTTGAGACTTTTTGTTGTCCTGTATGATAAAAGCAGCCCATTGACCTCTGTTAATGAAATAAGACAGGATTTATTATGTCAGAGAAATCTTTCAATGGATCGTTTACCACCTACTTAGAATGCGTTGCTTCAACATCTTCGACGAGGGATATTCCAGGCAGGAATCTGGACAACCAGCATAGAAACTCAACAAGTGGTTCCTTCCCCCCAATATTTTTGCTGGGTTAAGGAGTCTGGAAAGTGATTGCCTGTTTGGATGACAATTTCTGAGGTCTCTAAGGCTTGCAGAGAATTAATCATATGTTCATGCAAAGGGGACTGCACTACATGTAAATGTTCCAAAGCTAACCGAGATTGCTCACCACTTTGCCAATGTAGATGTATGAAATTGCCTGAACTCGAAAAGACAGATACGTGTAAAAAGTACATTACTGCATTAATAATACATTTGGGGATTCATATACAGGTTTGTAGGAATCAGAAATGCTGTATTATTTCCTCCAAAAACGCATCATGAAAAGCAACATGCAATATATATATATATATATATATATATATATATATATATATATATATATATATATATATATATATATATATATATACATATACATATACATATACATATACATATACATATACATATATATATATATATATATATATATATATATATATATATATATATATATATATATATATATATATATATATATATATATATATATATATATATATATATATATATATATATATATATATACATATACATATATACATATACATATATACATATATATATTAGCCTGGTGTTGGCGCAGTGGTAAGGGCAGTGGCTTGGGACCCAAGAGGTCCTGAGTTCAAGCCCCGTTGGGACACTGAATTAATATATGTATGTATATGTATATATATAATGTGTATATATATATGTATATGTGTATATATATATGTATATATATATATAAATAAATATATATATATGTGTGTATATATATATATATATATATATATATATATATATATATATATATATAAACCAAGTCGAAAACACCAGGGGGTTGACTCAGCCTGCCATCCTTCCGAGGTCGGCGAAATGAGCACCAGTTGTACTGGGCCCGGTGTATGCCCCGGTTAGAATAGGTGTACCATATCCCTGTGTGTCGTAAGAGGCGACCAGGGTTGCGTCAGGAAGGGCATCCGGCGTAAAAACCTATGCCAAATCATTATGCGGACAACAAAACGAATTTCCATACCGGATCGGTCGAGGCCCGGGTTACCAACGACCGCCACCGGTACCGGTGGTCAGCAGGGTACCAGTGGAAATTGTGCTACTGCTGGGCGAAGGAGGAGAAGGAGACGGGGAAGGCGAGTCCGGAGGCAGTGGGAGAGGGGGAAGGGTAGAAGTGTGGAGGTGAGAGTTGGAAAGGAGACTTGGTGGTGGAATGAGGAAGTACAGGAAAGTATAAGGAAGAAGGGGTTGGCGAAAAAGAAGTGGGATAGTCAGAGAGATGAAGAAAGTCGGCAGGAGTACAAGGAGTGGCGTCGAAAAGCAAAAAGAGAGGTGGCAAAGGCCAAGGAAAAGGCATATGACGAGCTGTATGAGAAGTTGGATACAAAAGAAGGGGAAAAGGATTTATACCGATTGGCAAGACAGAGGGACCGAGCTGGGAAGGATGTGAAGGATGTTGAAGATGGAGCCGCCAGGCAGGAGGAGAAGAGGAAGGCCAAAGAAGAGGTTCATGGATGCGGTGAGGGCGGACATGCGGGTGGTTGGAGTGTCAATGGAAGATGTGGAGGATAGAGCAAAATGGAGACAGTTGGTCCGCTGTGGCGACCCCTAACGGGAGCAAGCCGAAAGAGGAAGAAGAAGAAGAAGATACATATATATATATATATATACATATATATATATATATATATATATATATATATATATATATATATATATACATATATATATATATATATATATATATATACATATATATATATATATACATATATATACATATATATACATATATATATATATATATATATATATATATATATATATATATATATATATATATATATATATATATATTCTGACATGAAAAACATGGCCGCCATCTTGAATTTGGTCATGATTTTTGTTTCTATCAACATTGAAATGTTTAAAATTAAAATCTTTATGGTCCTATGTCCTATAATATTTATTTTGTGCTGTAAAATGTACTACTGAGCCATACGAAGAGGGAAAATAGGCAATAGTCTTGTCTTTAATCAGGTGTGGTGTGATCAAGGTGGTCATCTTGGAATTAGACTAAAGCGGAAGTCGTTTAGTGTGGTACCCACCCTCGATTTTGAAGTTATGTTGAACCCTGAGTCCATGCAAAATTTGATGCTTTTATCCAGTCAGTAACGGTCATTTCACCTTGCCACCTGACGATAGCATCTCTGGCAGTAAAGGAGAGCATCAGCCACAAGATTATGTCTCACACATAAAATCCCACAATCTGCAAGGAAGAAAAGAGTGTCTGCCACCCAGACGATTGTTCCCGCCAATGCAAACCAAAACACCAGAAGGCAAGTGCCATTTGGGAATGTCAAGACCTCTGACTTTGATTTCGCAGATGATGCAGTCATCTTTGCGGGGACTCTAGATATCCTTTTGGGGGCCCTCGAGGTGCTGAATGAGGAGTTGGAGCACTGGGATTACAGGATTCCTGGATCAAAATTAAGATCCAGGCTTTCAATGGCTCTTGGATGCTGCTATCCTGTCTGTACCTGTTTGTGGTGAAGATGTTGAGGTCACGGAGAGATTCACTTACCTTAGCAGTGATATGCATGTCTCTGCTGGTTGTGAGCCAGAGGTAAACAGACTTCTGGGTTGGGCCTGGGGAGTCATGGATTCACTGGATTATGGGGTCTGGCGCAGCCGGTACCTGTGTGAGAGGATGAAGCTCCGAGTCTTCCGGTCCTTGGTGCTTCCAGTCTTGCTCTATGGATGTGAGAATTGAACTCTGACCAGGAATCTGAGATGGAGATTAATTCCTTTGGTTCCATTTCTCTTTGGAGAATCCTTGTTTATCACTGGTCGTACTTTGTGTACAACGATCGGTTTCTGAGAGGGACTCAAATGAGATTTGTTACCTGCGTCCGTGATCATGAGCTGTGGCTGTATAAACATGTGTCTCGTTTTCCTGACGTTGATCCTGCTCACCAGATTCTCTCAGTGAGGGGACCTCATGTGTGGTGGATGCCAATGGGCCGACCATGTGCCTCGTGATTGCAGCAGGTTGATCAGCATCTCAAGGAAATGGGGATGGGCCAGGCATCTGTCTGGGGGATTGCCAGATCTAACATGTTATAATGTCATGCACGATCTGATCCTTCCAATGACATGATCTAACATGTTGTAATGTCATGCACGGTCTGATCCTTCCAATGACCTGATCTAACATGTTATAATGTCATGTACGTTCTGATCCTTCCAATGACCTGATCTCACATGTTATAATGTCATGCATGGTCTGATCCTTCTAATGACCTGATCCAACATGGTATAATGTCATGTATGGCCTGATCTCGCATGTTCTAATGTCAAGCATGATCTGATCCTTCTAATGACCTGATCCAACATGGTACACTGTCATGTATGGCCTGATCCTTTCGATGACCTGAAATAACATATTATGATGTCATGCACAGTCTGATACTTGCAATGACCTGATCTAACATGTTATGATGTCAAGCACGGTCTCATCCTTCTAATGACCTGATGTAACATGTTATGTCATGCACCGTCTGATCATTTCAATGACCTGATGTAACATGTTATAATGTCATGCACGGTCGATCCTTCAAATGAGCTGATCTAACATGTTATGATGTCATGCACGGTCTCATCCTTCCAATGATGTGATGTAACATGTTATAATGTCATGCACCATCTGATAATTTCAATGACCTGATGTAACATGTTATAATGTCATGCATCGTCTGATCCTTCTTATGACCTGATCTAACAGGTTATGATGTCATGCGTGGTCTCATCCTTCTAATGACCTGATGTAACATGTTATAATGTCATGCACCGTCTGATCATTAAAATGACCTGATGTAACATGTTTAATGTCATGCACCATCTCATCCTTTCAGTGACCTGATGTAACATGTTATGATGTCATGCATGGCCTGATCCTTTGAATGACCTGATCTAACATGTTACGATGTCATACACGGTCTGATCCTTTCAATAACCTGAACTAACATGTTATGTCATGCACCGTTTGATCCTTCCAATGATGTGATCTAACATGTTATGATGTCTTGCACGGTCTGATACTTGCAATGGCCTGATCTAACATATTATGATGTCATGCACGGTCTGATCCTTCCATTGACCTTATACTTACCCTATGATGCTTTTTACTGGCCTGCAAAAAAAAAAAAAAAAAAAACAGAGGAATGCCACCCACGTTTTTTGGCTTTTCCACCTTGCAAAAAACGCCATGTTAAGGTGTATATATTGCAGCTTGAGCATGGTCGCATATCATCGTGGCATTTTTTCAAAGGCTGCTTCCAATAACAAAAGTTACAACAATAATTATAATAGCATAATAATATTAACATTATTACAAAATAATAATCATAAGAATATAAACAGTAATACTCATAATAAATGGCAATATTAATAAGGATAATCAATCGCAGGACTTGCCCTACCGCTCCTGCAGTGAGCAGGTGTACACTAGTGAGAGTAAATATGAGGAGAGTGAAGAGATAGTTCATCAAGATGGACAGTTAATGCATGGAATGGTCTCTCTGGAAAGGTAGTGGCAGGAGAAACATTATATAGGTTTAAACTAGATTTATACAAGTAACATGAAGCATTGGGGACAGAGAGGTACAAGGCATTGGTTGGTCTGGTTAGTCGCTGAGTAAGCACGGGTGATTGTTAACATGTGTCATAAATGTGATGCCTGTGAGTGGATCGTGTGGAAAATTGAATATGCTGTTCGTATTTATTCCTTCCTCATCCTGGAACGCCACCCCCTTCTCCCCAAACAACAACAAAATCTGGTGATGTCCCTCTGCCTGTCCTCACTTTCTCCTCACCTACCCCTCCCGCCATCATTGAAAGTAGATTTATAGACAGTTTGATTCAATGTGTTGGTAGAGTGCACGTATAATGGGGGAAAATGGCCTTCACCTATGTTCAAGTTCCTTGTATGTCCTTTTAATCAGGCAATCAAATTATTTCAAAACTGGTTATCTTATAATGGCTCAGAAAAAAAGTGGTTCATCCAGTTGAGTCAAAAGAGGGTGAGATCTTTATGATATTTTCCCATCCCTTCCTTGCATGTGGAGTACTCAGTACTCCACATGCATCATGGAGTACTGAAGTACTCCATGATTCAGGCAGAATAAATAGATCCATTTCAATGATTTCACAAACATTGACCATAGTCTTGGTTGTGTGAGGCTGCACATTGTTTATGCCATAACAATATACCCTTTGGTGACAGTTAGTCACTTTCTCCTGATCTTATTCAACTTGGCTGTCAGAAGATCACAGAATTTTGCACTGATCACTATCATACAATTCTGTTAATGACTTTTGTTCTGACATCTCCAAAGCACGACCCTTGAAACGTTACTCACATTGAACCTTTGTTGGAAGCAGAAATGTTTCTTGCTTTCTGAATTGTCAAATAGAATCCACATGTCATCTCGACACACAATTCATGATAAAACGATCCTTCACCATTTTTTCTGAACAACTTCAAATAATGAGCCCACAGTTTTACATGAATTGGTCATTCTCATTTGAGAGCCCCTTTTACACCACTTTCCAAAAACCCAGGTCATCAAGCAGTATGGGCACCACTTCAGACTCAACATCAGCAGTGATGGCAAGTTCTTCAATACTCACTTGTTGATTACTTACAAACCTCAGCATGTGTTATCCTCCTGCCAATTGCTGCCGCACGGGTGGGAGTTTTAGCCACTTATATTTATTGTTGAGATTCACGTAGCTCAATTATAATGGAGACATTTTGCATCGCTCTTGTGCAAACATTACGGGTGCTGTCGAACGTGGCCTTTTGCTTATTTGAACATATCTTTTTATGCCTCCGGTGACGATGTCACTGGTGGCATTATGTTTTCGGATTGTCTGTCCGTACGTACTGTATGTACATCCGTACGTATGTACATGCATATTTTCTCTGTTTTCTCTGCAACCGCTTATCCGATTGACAAGACATTTTGACCATTGATGCAACTCATCATGCAGAATTGTTCTTTGATAATTATGAAGTCATAGGTCATGTGGGGTTGCAGCCATGTTGGAAAAAGGGAAAGACTTTGGACCTTCGTATCTCCCAAACCACAAGATGAGGAAAAAAATATTAACTTGGCACCTGGAAACTACTCTGGATGAGAAACAAGAGAGATTTGACAATGACGTCATCGGTGCAGTGGTATCTCGGTTAAAAGTCGACAAGTAGAATGCCGCATTCGATCAGTTTGAACATTTGTGAGGTTGATCGAGGGAAATATTTCAACACACAAAAGATTATGATGATATCATCTGTCACGTAGTTTGGCAGCCATATTGTTTATTTGTTTTTAAGGAAAAATCTTCTTCTCCAGAAATGCTTCACAGATCGAAGTGAAACTCTACACAAATGAACGACAATCCATGCTGAATAAATTATGATAATTATGATGTCACAGGTCACATGGTCCTGCAGCCATCTTGGATTTACCCTCAAACCTTACAATATCTTCTTCTCCAGAATGGCTGGACAGATTTAAAGGAAAACTCACAGTCCCATTCCCCATGAATTGGGGATATTATAATGACAACGAATAATTGATGTCACGTGGTTTGGTGGCCATATTGGATTGAAGAAAAATTTTAAATAATGTTTTCTCTGGAACCGCTTATCCGATCGAAACAAAATTTATCAAGTATCATCAAACCATATACCTGCATACACTGTGGAAATGATGACACCATAGGTGGCAGCCATATTGGATAGAAAAACTAACCTTATCCGATCAAAATAAAACTTCACACACACGATCCTATACCAAATCTTGGGCAAAGTCTAAATTTTCAATGCCATTGCTCATGTGGTTAAGCAGGCATATTAGTTTGAAAACCAAAAATTAAACAACACTTTTCTCCAAAACTGCTTAACAGATCAATATGAAGCATGTTGCGTTGCACGGAGCAAGGACAGTGAATCACAACTGCAAAGATTTGCATCGATTGTTATAGCGGTTTCCAAAATATATTTTAATATTCTCCCTGAAACCAATGTGGTTGCCACACCATGTGACTGACATCATTTTTAAGTCAAATGTATGCAGCAAGGGCAGTGGATTAAAACTGCAGTCTGGTATTGGTAGGTTAAACAGTTTTTGGGGTATTTTTGCATACAAAGTCAAGGCTCGTGCAAGAGCAAATACACAGAAACATACAAGAAGGTAGGAGACAAGCAGGGGTGGGAGAGGGATTTACAAATAGTGGGGAACAAAGCTAATAGGATATCTGTGGAAGAGAGAGGCATGGGGCAGGGTACAAAGGGTAAACAAAATGGTACTAGCAGGACTTCCAGGCAGGAAAACAGGGAATTTGAAGAAGGTGAGTTTGGAGTGGATTAATGGGGGTAGTAAAGATCAAGATTTTGGATGGGGGAAGATGTGACATGGTGGTGAACAGCTGTGTTGAAGACCTGGAGGGAGGGGTGGGATTGAAGAGAGTGTGGAAGTTTGTTCCAGAGGCTGGAAAACAGAGGAATGAAAGAATGAAGGTGAGCAGTGATTCTTGATTTTAGCAGTTTCACCAGAAGGGGTTTTTTGATGGACCTTGAGCGCCCTGAGGAAATATAGGAGGGACAGATCACAGACAGAGCGGGGGGCGGGGGCGAGGGGGGGCAAGGCCGGAGAGAAGATGGTAAAAAACACAATGACCACTGACCTGCCTCTGGTAAAAGAGTGAGAGACCCAAAGTCTCAGCTTCATCGTGGGAGATACTAATGATCTTAAAAGCCTTGGTTTCCACAGCATGAAGTCAAGTTAGGTTTGAGGCAGGAGCACCACCCCAGAGGGGGGAGCAGTACTCCATCAGACTGTGTATGGAACCTTTGTACGGGGTCAGGAGCTCAGGTGTGCCAATGAAGGACGTTGCACGATGTAGGATGCCCAGTTGGTGACTGGCTTTAGAGGCCAGCTTAAAGAGGTGTCTTTCCCAGAAAAGATCACAGCAGATAACGACACCCAAAAGCTTGAAAGAAAGGTCTTCTTCAAGAGGATTGTTGTGAAAGTAGATGTGGGGGGGGGGTTCCAAATGATCCTTTCGGAGAGACATTGAGAGAGTGAGAGATCTGTCAGTATTGAAAGACATATGCCAAGTGTTTGACCAGATTGTGATTTTATCCAGGTGAGCAGAGAGTGAAGAGGCTGCTGCCTGCCAATCAGAAGGATGGGAGATGGTCCAGCAGAGGGTGGAGTCATCAGCAAAGAGATAAAGAGGATTTTCCAGGGAATCTCAGAGATCATTGATAAAAACTAGAAAAAGCAAAGGGCCAAGAGCACAGCAATGAGGAACTTCAGCCTGGACAGGAAGAGTAGATGAGAGAACTCCATTAAGAGCAGCACGTTGACTGTGACAGGAGAGGAAGTCAGCAAGCCATGAGTGGGAGATTGCCTTGGATACCACAATAAGAGAGGTTGGTGAGCTGTGTCGGATGCCAGCCCATATAGAAAGCTCATGATATGCAAAGGGAGATGGCTCCCATCTCATATTTGGCATTTATGACATCCATCCATTTTTGGGAAAGCAGAACTAGCATGTACAGGGTTGAGTGACATGTGTCAAATCCAAAATGAAGGAGGAAATCAAGCCACTGGAGAAGAGGAAAGATTTGATGTAAGAAGTGATGATGGATTCCATGACCTTGCTGATGATTGGGAGTAGGCTGATTGGTCTGTAGTTGCAGGGATCAGTTTTTGTACCATTTCTATGCAGAGCTGTAACATTTGTTGATTTCCAAGCAGATGGCGGATGACCTTGAGAAAATGAGAGGGTGAATAGAACCGGGAGAGGGTGAGCAAGAGCAGCAGAGCAGGTTTTTTTTTAGAACACGAGGGCTGATGACATCTGGACCGGTTGCAGAATCTGAGTCGAGGTTTGACAGCAAGCTCTCGACCTTGTCAGAAGAAAAGGACATGGAGTCCAAGAACAGCAGGGTGTGACTGGGTAAGGTGGGTGCAGAAATCGATGAGTTTGGGACACAAGACTGAGAAGCAAACATGGAGTTTAGGCATTCAGCCTTTTTGCATGCAGTGTCAGCTGTGCAGCAATTTGAGATAAGGGAGAGGTTGGAGTGGAAGCATGCACCAGAAACTGACTTATCTCGACACCACCAGGATTTGGAGGAGGGAGGCAGGTTTGAGAGTTCAGACTTGAGATGACAAAGATGTTGTTTCCTGGCTCTCCTCAGGGTAGACACACACTTGTTCTGAGCTTTGTGAATGAAACTGAGATTACCTTCAGTAGGATTTGCCTTCCATGAGGTGAAGGCAAGTTGTTTCATAACAACTGCCTCGACACAAGCTTCAGTGAACCATGGGTGGGAGGAAGGGGAGGACAACTGAAGACGAGATGGATAAATCTGTGCATGAGAGAGAGCCAATTTCTTTGAAAGAATTGCCAGCATCAGTTGATGTCAGAGGAAGTAAAATGGAAGACCAGTCGAGAAGTTTTATGGCTGCTTGAAGCCCCTGGCAGTTGGCCTGAGTGAAGTGCCAGATTCGTAAGCACTGAGGTGGTTCTCCAATAACAGCCAGAGAGATGATTGCTTTGACAAGCATCTTACTATAATTCACTGTCTGTCCATCTGTCTGTTCCCAGGTACCACAAAAACGGCTAAACCGATCGGCTAATGTGTGTGTAATCCTGGGACCCCTTCGAGTAAAATAGGCATAATATAATAACATGACCCCCTTGACGGCTCCCGTAAGGAGCGAGTGCTTCTAGTAAGGTCAAATGAACCTATTATTGCAAAAGAACAGCAGACATTTTCTGGGAAATTGGGAAACGGAGAATGGAGGGGTGGGAGAAGAAAGGATTAGACTGGGTTGAGGTATTGTGGAGATGGGAGCGGGTGTGGGGGGAACAAAAATTGAGGGGATGGGAAGAGGGGTGTGATGAAAATTGAGGTAAGTGAAGAGTGGGAGGCAGCTTTGAGAAAGGGGGGTGGGAGGGATAATTGAAGCAGGGGGTGAGGGGGAGATTTGAAGGGAACGTGTGAGGGGAGAT
Source organism: Eptatretus burgeri (assembly GCF_056783735.1). Classification (NCBI taxonomy): domain Eukaryota; kingdom Metazoa; phylum Chordata; class Myxini; order Myxiniformes; family Myxinidae; genus Eptatretus; species Eptatretus burgeri. Next base: position 43,294,478 of record NC_140963.1, read on the forward strand.
ATTTGATGGGGTGGTGAGAGGGGGGCATTTGGGGGAGAAGTGTGAGATGGGATAATTGAGGGAGAATGGTGAGGGGAGCTTTTGAAAAGGGTGAGGGGAAGCTGGGGGCGAGGTGGGGAGGGAGTTAAGTTTGCTTCGAAGAGAGAGGAAGCGGCTGAATTTAGAGCAACGCTTTGAGATGGAGGGGTGATGATCGGAGCAGGCACAGTCATGGAGGAGGAGGGGGAGGAGGAAGGAGGAAGGGAGGGGTGGGGAGAGGGGGAGGATGAGACTGGGTAGTGGTCTGGTCGAGGTGGGAGCAGACGGGGCGAGGAATAAGATTTAAGGGAGTGGGAAGAGGTAGAGATGTGATGAGAGGAAAGAGAGAATGTGTTCGAGATATTGAGCAGTGTGCTGAATTAGAGTGCGAGACATTTGAAAACCATGCAGTTTGGGATATATCAGAGGAGGACCTTTTAGTAAGGCAGAGGACAGTGGAGAGCTGCTGGGAAGGGGGGCAAGATGGGAGGGGAAAGGAGAGGGTATAGCAGGGAAGGAGTTTGGAGGTAAGGAGGTAGATTTGGGGAGGTGGGATGAAGTTGCACTGAAGTTGGAAAAATAAAGAACGATTAATAATGGAAGATGAAGTTTTGAAAAATAGGATTTAAAAAATTTGTAGGTCAGAGATTTGTTTACATACAATGGAAGATGAATGGAGTTCAGAATAATTGACAGAGTGGAGAAAGGAAGCATTGCAACAGATGAAATTTTGAAACAAGGGATGAAAGAAAGGTCGGATTGAACACAAGATGTTGAAGAAGAACCGGGTGAAGAAGGGAAGTTGAAGCATTGTGGGAGACCGTTTTTTTTGTTGTTGTTGTTTTGGAATATTAGGGAAGAAGGGGAAGAAGGGGAAGAGAAAAGTAAAAGTTTGAAGAAAAGGTCATGAAGGAAGGTGTGTGGTGAAGGAGGGTGGAGAGAAGAGTGGAGAAAATAAAAACTGATGGTAATAATAAGAAAATACAAATAAACATGATTGTGCGCACAGACGGGAATGGAGGAAGGCCTCAGGGAAACCTATATGACAAGACCGACAAACACTCACCAAATAGCAATAAATTTGAAACAAAACCGAACTATGAACACACAGTAAACATGGAGGTAACAAAATAAACAGTCAAAATGCGACAAACAATGACCGAAAACTTTTTTTGAGAACGTCAGCAGTGATCCCCTGAGAGAACCAACCGTCGCCTCAAAAACCGGAACTGAAAGTGAGAAACTATTTGTTTAATTAGAATATATTTATTTTAGAGAAATAATTGTTTAATTATCTCTTTAAAACCAATGTGGCTGCCACATCATGTGACTGATGAGATAATTGTTAAATAAAATATTTGTAGCAACAGTCGTTAATCATCACTGCAAAGTCTCGCATGGAAAGGCTAAGCGGTTTCAGATTTTTTTTTTCATATGATCGACTCAGCATGGGGAATGTTGGTTGAAAGTTTCAACATCATTGGTCATGTGGTCTCGCAGCCATTTTGGACAAGAAGCCTTATCCGATCAATGTGAAACTCCAAAGACGTGATCGGCCACCCATTCTGAATTTGATTTGATAAAGAGGACAGTGTGGGTCTGGTGTCCGCTCGAAGCGGAGTTGTATTGAAGTGGGGTGGCATGGTTTTTTTTTTCCTCACCATAGAAATTTCACGAAAATTTCACCATAGATGTGACTATTCATGTAGAATGTTGTGATAACTATGACATCAATGGACATGGTGTGGCAGCCATGTTGGAAAAAGGAAAAACTTTGGACATCTGTATCTCTGAAACTGCTCCATGGAAACAAGGATGATTTTAAAATATTTTTTATGATGTCATACGTGGCTTCCATATGACGCCATAATAATATGTGTCAAATGCTTTATCCGATCAGTATGAAATTTTTTGAGGGTGATCTAGTGCTAACTTGGAATTGGCAAAAAAATTGATGACGTCATCGGTCATGTGGTTTGGCAGCCATGTTGTTTTTAACACAAAACCTTCAAAGATCTTCTCTATAATGCCTGAACAGATCGACGCAAAAATTTACAGGTATGATTGCCTATCATTGAGGAACCAAAAGTTCTCCATCTATGACATCATCGGTCACATGGTTTGGCAGCTATGATTTTTTTGAAGAATAACCATTTTAAATTTTTTGTCTGCAGAACGACTTGACAGATCGAGCAGAAACCTCACTTGCATGTTCCCCAAGCCTTGGGGATACCAAGGTGTTCACAAATAATTAATAGGTCACATGGTCTGGCACCCATATTGGTTTGAATGAAATTCTTTTTAAAAAAATCTCTCTTGAACTGCTTCATTAATCATAGTGAAACATCAGAGTTATGATTGAGTAGATGTGGAATATATGTTTTAAATTTCAACCTGATCAGGTGCATGGTTTGGCAGCTACAATTATTTAATATTTTAAATCTGGGTTCAGGGATTTAAATCAAACTTGGTCCAAGTACTATCATAATGTAATAATGTGGACGGAGGCATATCTGGCAACATTGTGACATCGAAGGTTGTCATTCCAGTTCCTTATTCTATATATTACTAAAACTCTCATCTTGTATATATGAATGTATGCATGTTCCTGAAATACAGCCAAAGCAGTACACGAAAGCACAACATTTTTAGTGCCACCTCACTCACCATTCTCCTGTAGTGTGCAGTATCAAGTTTCGTTCAAATCGGGAAACTAAAAAAAAAATCAATTCCCCATTCAGTCAAGTACTCTTCACGAGTATTTGATCAATGCAAACAACCTCAGCAGTATCTTTTTTGTTTTTTGAAATGTTTTTTTTTTTATCAACCGCTGTCACAACAGGAACCCAACGGGTTCACGGGTCATCTAGTTATATTTAAAATTTGTACATTTAGAGGAAGAAAAACATTTGTAAACTTAGGGGAATCAGATTTTCCATAAATAGTGCATGCAGGTGTATTTATGTACTGCCTGTTATGGCTTTGGATCTCCCTCTTGTTCAACCATTTGAACCCTGAGCTCCTTGGGCTTTCAGCTCTCCCACTCTGGTCTTTCTGGAGAAAAATCCGGCTGCTCGGGTACATGGAGGTTTGAATAGCGGCTGGAAATCTGGCTGCTCAGGTATATTGAAGTTTGAATAACAGCTGGTAAAATGGCTGCTCTGGTTCAAAGGGTTAAATTAAACCTTTGTTGTTGTCATATATCCTAAAACACACTTTCCTTGTTGTTGCAGCACTTCCTGCCACTTGCTGACAATATTTTGTTGGTTTTAGTTAGTCATCTTTGTACTGGGTTCCCACTGACATGGAAAGTCAGGGGAAGTCAGGGAAAGTCAGGGAATTGAGGTTGGTCAGGGAAAGTCAGGGATTTTTCAGGGATTTTTTTGTTGGTCACGGAAATGCGTGATTAGCACCTAATGATCTTAATTAGTACCCTTTACACCCAGTCAATTATTTTGTTCATGATTATAAAAGTTTTCTTTATTGCTCTTTTCATGGAAGTCAGAGCTGTACAGTTGCCAGCATCGACTTTATCTTTGTATTTCAGCCATGAGGAGTGTGCCCCATTCAATGACAGAAACAAAGATTTTACCATGTCTTTGTGTGATTTGAGGGGCTAAAGCTGTTTATAGATTGCAGTTGTACCCTTTCGTTAAGCTCAGGTGTTCAGTGTGTAATATAAATGACTTGTAACATGTATAAAGTACAGTTCAACAATCATAGTATAGAACTTCAGAACAGTTTATGTGCATTGTCAGCTACTAGTTTCGGTATGATGCTGGTGTCACAACAAAAGTACACTGTTAGAAATATTTTCTTAAAGAAAAAAGGTCCAAGGAGTGAGATTTTTAATTACTTACTTTAAGAAAATAAGAACGTTTTTTTGTTCAGAACAAAATAAGAAAAAATATTCTTGAACTTTTTCATCAAGAACAAAAGTAACAAAAAAGTTCTTATTTTCTTAAAGTAACAAAAAGAAACTCCCACTCCTCAGACCTTTGATCTTTAAGAAAATATTTCTAACAGTGTAATGTTTTCTTTGTATTTACAGGTGGCAGGCCGTTTTGAATTATAAATCTCAATGGCTTCTACGAAAAAGACACTTTTCAACAAACTCTGGCTTGATCATGAATATTTTCCTGAATTTTCCTCATGGTTGGAAGAAGTGAAAGGAGCTCCTAATCAAGCAGCTTGCAAAATATGCAAAAACTCATTTTATTTGAGCAACATGGGGCGTCAGGCCCTTGTTAGCCATACACAAAATGTATGCTTCGAGTAGGCAAACTAAAGGTCAAGGATCCCTAATGTCTTACCTTGTAAAGCCATCGACGACAGTGAATGAAGCTGCTACTGTTACTGCTTCTGCTTCTGAAGTTAGCAAGTCAACTCCTAGTGCCGTTGATGAGTTGACAACAAAAACAAGTTCTACTGGAACTGATAAAAACCAACAACAACACACAGTAACCATTGCTGGATCTGTCAGTAAAGATGATGTAACAAATGCTGAAATTCTGTGGGCACTGAAATGCATCATCTCCCATTATTCGATGAATTCATGCAAGGACTTGAAGGACATTTTCCAGTTGATGTTTGCAGACAGTACAACTGCTAAGATCACCACGTTGGGAAACACGAATATGTCATACTACATAACTTATGGTTTGGGACCATACTTTCATAATGCTCTGTTGCGTACTGTTCTGAAATGTCCAAAAATTGTAGTATGCTTTGATGAAGCAATGAACCGGGTATCTCAGCGAGGGCAGATGGATGTTGTGCTGCGTTTCTAGAATCCTGAAACAAATATGGTATGCTCACGATATTTTGATTCGGCCTTCATGGATCGTGCTTATGCTGACTGTGTACTTGGCAGTTTTAAAGAAGCACTAAAGGAGGTGCCATTAGGCAAGTTAATGCAAGTATCTATGGATGGACCAGCCATAAATTGGAAGTTTATTGATCTCCTCATCACAGATCTTGAAGAAGATCAAATAAAACTAAATGAAATGGGATTATGTGGCTTGCACGTCATTCATGGTGCTTTTCAGATGGGCCATAAAGCAAGTGGATGGAATGTAAATGGTTATCTTAGGGCTCTGTATCATACAGAGGTTACTGGCAGCAAAACTTTTCCAAAGAAATTCTGTACTGTGAGATGGATTGAAAATGTTGCAGTTGCTGAGCGAGCACTTGAACTTCTACCTAATGTCAAGAAGTTTGCAGACAGTGCCATGAAATCTAAGACATCATGTGCTACAATCACAAGCGCTACTGTAAAAACACTTTCTCGAGACAAGCTGGCTGCAGCAAAAATATCGTTCTTTGCATCAGTGGCTGCCCAGTGTGAGCCCTTTCTGAAGAAATACCAGACACAGGCACCACTTGCACCATATCTTTATGACGAAATTGGACAGTTGTTGCGTACACTCATGAAACAAGTTGTCAAGAAGTCTATTCTGGAGAAGACAGAAAGTGTATCACAGTTGGTAAAGATAGATGTTACCAAAAAAGACACCAGATGTAACTATAAGGAAGTGGATGTTGGAGTGGCTGCAACCAAATTTCTGACAAAAGTGAAGTTGTCTGATGCAGAGAGAATAGGGTTCAGGATGGAATGTCTTGAATTTTTGTCATCAATGGTTGCAAAAATTATCGAGAGAAGTCCTCTAAAATATGCCGTTACCCATGCAATATCATGCTTGGTACCAAGCACAGTGTGCAGCGTTCGAGTCTTAGCTGAGAAAAGAATGAAGAACTTGGCACAAATTATGTAGGATAAGGACAACATCACTGCAGTTACTGCTGACAAATGTAAAAGTCAGTTTTCTGACCTCTGTCAAAAGGCTTCTGGTAACCTGCACACAAAGTTTTCATCATTCTCTTCTAGCTGTGACAGACTAGATGCTTTCTACTATGACATAATTGGCCAGGATATCGAATTTGTTGAGTTATTTTCTGTTGTGTGCCTGGTGCTAACACTGTCACATGGCAATGCAAGTGTTGAAAGTGGCTTTTCAGTGAATTCTGATATGCTTGTGGAGAACTTGCATGAGGATTCACTCATTGCACAACGTACTGTATATGATGCTGTGCAGGCAGAATGTGGAGTCACCTCTATGAACATTGATAAGCCACTATTGATGTATGTCAGTGGTTCTCATGCCAGGTATCAAGCAGCACTGGAATGTAAACGTGAAGCCACAAGTGAGCTCGATCAAAAGACTGCAGCTAAAAAGAAAGCATGTGAGCAGATAAAAGTGCTTCAGACTAAAAAGGCAAAATTTATGGAAGAAGCAGCAACTGAATCTCGGAAGGTTGATATGGAAATAGCAGAACTACAGAAACTAAAGAAGTAAAAAACTGACATTTCACTTAATGTAAGCAACTGTCCATACTGTATATGTTAACTAGTGTAATAACGTTACTCAAACAATTCACTTTGTTTCCTTAATTGCGAGTTTTTGCCGACCATATAATTCTAAGCTACACACGCTGCTTGATGTTATTGACATTTTCGCAATTCTAGTATATAACATCTCAACTGTTACTGCAACTTCCCATGTAACATTTGAGTAATTTCACTTCTGCGGCGGTGAACGCACCTGCATCGGCAGGGAACGGTACAGGAGTACCCACCTAACCATAGAAGTTCAACAAACGGTCCTTTTTAGGACCAGATGCTTGTAGAAAAATGTACAATATTGTAGTCTGTTCGTCATTTCTGCAATATCATCGGGTGTTCCAGCTTGTCTGCAATGTCACATAAACAATATCAATGTTTCGTTGTTATTTTGCAAGATTTAGATGTTCTAAGTGTTGCTAATTTTTTTTCTGATATAATTCTGATCTCGTCATGGTACCTGGCACGTTTGACATTAGTATGATTTGTGTTTTGTAAGTTTTATATTAATACAAAAAATTAAAATGCCAGTACTAGCTGGGAAAGTGTACTTTCTGCACCATTTTCAAAAAAAAAAGAAGTTAACACCCAAATGAAGAATCAGTTTAATTTCCCAACAAAAATGGTATTCATAAGTTGTCTAAAGCACGCCTACATATTTTAAGATTCAAATAAATTTTGAAGCGGACACAATTTTCTGCGAGTATTGGAATTTTAAAAAGAAAAAAAGAATTGAAAATGATTGCATGTACACCATGTATAAATCAAAATGGTGATGGAAAGGAGTCGGTGTAGGGGAGGAGGAGCCGACTAAAATAACTTTATAAATTTTTACGTTTGAAAAGGTCAGGGAATCTTTACCAACACATTCTGGTAGAGTTCCAAAAATAGGGTCCCGTGACCGTTTTTCCGGGACCAAGGTTTGAAGGTTGATTTTAGTCAATTTGAGGATGCTGATTAAAATGAGCTGGGATGAACCTTGTGAAAATGTGGGCTAACTCGGCCAGATGCGAAAATTCAAAATGGCCGCCATGCTGCTTCCAGTTTATCAAAAATTGAATATCTTTGGTTCTACATGTCCGATTTTTATGATTTTTGGGTAAAAATATATGTTTTGAAGGTCAAGGATGTCATATATTACCATTCCAGATTGTTATATTTAAGGGTTAAGTCAAAAAATATGAAATATAACTTTTCGGGGGCCAAATCCAAGATTGTCATCGAGTAACATCTGGAAAATAGTAAAAAAATCAATTTTCTTCTCATAATATTATTGGCAGTGAATCTTTTCATGCAAGTAAATGTTTGTATATATGTTGGAGTGCACAAGAAATTGAGACAAGAAGAGAAGGACGCAATCATTGTCTTTATTTTCAGAACATGATGTGTACATAATATCAATTTCTCAAGTTTTACACTGTTCAGGTAGGTTATACCATTCTTTTGTATGTCCCTCCTGTACTTTATCTAGAACAGTAATATGATGAAAGAATAACAACATTCCTTCATTTTGACTGTAGAGCAACAATATTTCAATGGAAAAATGAAATAAAACATGAATTATCTGAATTCCCAGCATTGACGCTTTCCCGGTAAGTATTCTTGTAATTTGCATTGACCAAAGTTTGATGTACTGTCCAAACTGTCTTTTATCTAAGACAGTCATAATAAAATAATATTAACATCTCTTATATTTTGACTGTGGCAATGTTTTTACAGTTGTAAATTAAATTAAATGAAATCTCCATTGAAACACATACATGTAATCCTTCAGTCACTATCTGAGTCGCTGGCTCCAGAGTCATAAACTTCATCATTACTTTCAGCCTCATCATCGTGCAACAATGTCTGTTCTTGTTCAATCAAGTCATGTAAACTTCTTGGGAGTGCATCATGGGTATACCTCACTGACACACATCAACCGTCTTTCATTGTCCATCATTGGTTGGTGGGATTTGTGGGTGCATCCGGCTTGTCATAGTTTAGTTGAATGTAAACTTGGTAGTTAACTCGCGTCACATGCAGATTGTGAGAATCTGGATCTGGTGGGATGCGGGACGTGGACTTGTTTTTCATCTGACCCCACTTCCGTGCTCTGGCTTCACCTAACGTTTTACTGATTGTGTCATTATAGATGTGTCTAATAGTGAATGTGGCCATTTGCTGAAGCACCTCTTGTGTTACTGGAAGTGTTTTGCAAACATCTTTCAAAAGATTGCGTGCCTCCTGAGTTCCTGTTCCTTTTTCATAAACTGTGTTTTTCCCATGTCCATAGAAGCCAGATGTTGTATCAGATCCACTATGAATGTGTAATGGGATTAATATATCAGCTACATCATCAGAGCAAAGGTCTCTGCAGCTGATGATTTTGTCTTTCCGTTTGATAGCAAGGTTGTCCTCCAGTTGATGTGCAACATATGCAGAAAGAATCACTACATGTGTCCTCGGCATCAATCACGACTGTCTCCATTTTTCCTGCTTTTCGGATTTGCGAATAGATGGAGAACAGCATTGTGTCCGCCTCAATGTGACTACATTCAAATTCTTCCATCCTTTCTCTGGAGGAGATGTTCCAACAATTTTGCCTGATGGAGTACACAAAGTCAATTTCTCTATGATTCTATACAAGCTTGGTGAATTCATCTTTTAGAAACTTTTGCAGCCTTTGTTTGTTTCCCTGATTGCTGAACAGCACCTGGAAGTTCTTTGTGGCAGGAAACCTATCTGATGTTTTCATGTACTCATTTCTGGACCCATCGCTAGATGCATGCCAGATTGTTTTTGTCAATGATGCCTATGGTGTGGAAAATTCCAAAGACAGTGAGCATGAGAGTCGTAAATCCACGACAGCATATAGATTTTCGCATCTGGCCGAGATAGCCCACATTTTCACGAGGTTCACCCCAGCTCATTTTAATCAGCACCCTCAAATTGACTAAAATCAACCTTCAAACCTTGGTCCCGGAAAAACGGTCATAGGACCCTATTGTGGGAACTCTACAAGTCAGGGAAAGTCAGGAAATGTCAGAGAATTTCATTTTTGAGATTGATTGGGAACCCTGTTGTGGATTCTTTTCTTCAGCTCTTAGTTCAGATATTGACCAGTAACATGTCCCTCTGGTTTACAAACACCCATCCATTCCTTTTAAACCAACAGAAAGTGCATATCCTTTAAATGCTCACTTCCACATTCTGCCTCCAATACTTTAGCAGATATCAATAGGTAAACATTTCCCTCCAAACCTTCACCTTGAAGACCTCTCAAACTCTATATCCATCCGTCCTGTTTTTATTTTTTTAATAAGTCTTATTCCATAAATCTGTTCATGCATGTACAATTAACAGTATAATATATACTCTTCCTTGGACAATTAATTATACTCTCTGAAATATCAATAATGAAAGAAGGATAACTGAACATAAACATTTAACTCATTTTAGATACTTTCCCAATAATTTATTTCCACATTAGAGTTTTCATTAAACAAATAGATCTCTTCTTCTGTTGAGTCAAGTGCTCACATTTGGAATTCTATTCTCTTCTACTCCTAATAGCCAGGTCCCATCCAAGGAAAAACTACCAGCTTTTCCTTCCAAGGTTTTCTCAGTGGTTTCCTCTTCCTCTGAATATGGCAATTAAAATCTCCCCTGGGGCCACCATGGATTTGGTCCCACATCCAAGATGGCTGCCAAAATCACTTAAATTGGCTATTTGCAGATTCTGCTTCTCATAAATTATACTTTTGAGACAGAAATAGATTGTTTTTGGCTGTACACTTGCTTTGTGTGAACAATAGTTCTCTTTGAACAGTGATCACATCTACCCAGGGTGATATTCACTGCACTCCTGCTGATTTAGAAGGGGTGTGGCATTTCCACAAATTTTAAACATTATCATTGATCTTTGTGTGGATATTAATTTATGTGATATAATAACTTTATTGATCTTCCATTTCTTAAAATGCTGGAATCATCAGCACTATGGCAGCCAATCCTTTTTTGATCATCAGAGCAGATGACAGAAGAAGATTCCTCCTTTGCAATGAGCATATCAACGACATGGAGGACCTCTCAGAAGTAACTCTTCCAGTATTCACATCTCTCCAGAAACTTGTTGACAGATGGCAAATTGTTGGTAACAGTTTGTGCACTGAGGCACCTTATGCTGAATTCTAACTAGCAAGGCTACGACTGTCCATCCACCAAAATGACATGTTTGTTCACAAAGGGTGTTAAATCACATTTATAAATCATGTCAAACGAAAAGAAACAGTCCAAAAAAATTCATCATTTGAGTGTGGAATCTGTGCCCAAGTCAAATTATGGATCTTGTGGTGCAAAGGGTAACCCATATAGGCTTCCAAGAGAGGTAGCAAAGAATAAGCAGTCATGCCTAATCTGTTATTTGGAGACTAATGCTGACAATAAACCACAAAAAGATGGTGGACTGGGGAGAATGGGTTTGATGGGTCATTGTCTGGAGATCCCTTTTATACAATTATTGGGGATTTAATCACAGATACCACAATAAACTGATAAGTAAATGTCAGAGGCAGTCCGAATCAAGGTGGCTACAAAAAACACATCCCACAACTGATGCATTCATCAAGACAAGTCATGTCATGGCTAAGATCAAATCTACATTGAAGGAGAGACTTGAGATCCTGACATCTTCTGTCCACAAAGAAACCACCTTAGGTGCCCGAAAACAGCATGAACACGTGGTCCAAAATCTAGTTCTTCAGCTCGACAAATATTTCAACAATTTCCTGGTCGGTCCCACTTATCACCTGACAGCTGGTATGGAAATTGACTGTGATGTTATAAAAGGACTGATGCAATCACCAGAAGTTGGGGAGCAGAAATACAAGCAATTTGTTGTCTCCAGATTGAAAGCAATTGGGGAGGAACAGGTCAATTTATTTGACTAAATTACAAAACCTAAGATTAAGACTGGGATGAATAAGGCCAAGAAAGACCCGAAGGCTGTAAAGTTCCCAAAAGAAGAAAGACAGCCTTTGGTTTACTGGTTGGCAAAGCAACATCTCCTGAAGAGGCTCATTCTTATCCCCTGGCATCTGTCCTGCTTGGTCAAGCAACACCAGAGAAAGATTTGAGGAAAGAAACAAAAGCAGCATTGAGGAACTATCTAATGGAAGAGTCTGGTTCTGTTGGAGTCTGGTAAACCACCAGAGGGGGAAACTGGATAGTTGATGGAATGACTGCTGTGAAATCTGTTCCTGCTCAGAACACTTGGGGGGAATGTGCAACAGCTCTGTTTATGTTCTGTCTTCCACAAAGCGAGATAAAACCACATGAGTTTGGAATCATATTTGATTAAACAGTGCAACCACAACAAAGAAGCTCACTAAACTCTGACGTAGCACACCTGGAAGAAGAACTCACTCACATCACAAGCTATCAGCAGAGTATGACAAGGGGAAGGATTGGGACTCATTCCTGAAAAATCCCCAAAACAAGACAGAGCTCATCAAATTTCTGGTTGGTTACTACAAAGACAATCCTGTGAGATGCAAACTGAATATTCCATCAACTGTGACCGAGGAGGAAAATATCTGGTCGATAACGCTGCAAAGTATCGAGAAACTCGATCCAAGTAATCACCATGCAGAGGACACAAGGCTGGTCCGAAAGACCCTGTGGTTGTCAAGGCAACAGATACAGATGTCTTGGTTCTCCTGACCTATGTCTATTCTGTTTGCAGCCCACAATAACATTGGGTGATGAAGATTCACCGTGAGTGGTAAATTAGTCTGAAGGCTATACGTAACTGATTTGGTGACAAGATTTGTCAAGTACTTCCAGCCTATCACAGCATCACAAGGTGTGTGTGATGCAACTTCATTTCCATTTTGGGGTTGGCAAAGTGAAACTACTGAAGAAGATGGAGAAACATGGGAAGTGTAATATCCTCTTCCATCTCGTCAGATCATCCTCTTCTATATAAGACATTGAGGAGAGTAAAACATTCTTCCGAACCTGCATGTATGCTGTCAGTGAAAATGAGGAATTTATGTGCACACGGATCAAGATGTAGGACAAGCAGAAGATGATATCTGGTTCCAGCGTCCTGCTATACAGTATGAGTAGTCCTGATGAATACTTCAAGAGAAGTGACTTCCAAGCTGTTATCTGGTATCAGTATCTGAAGCAAAACATCACATTTCCTTCTATACAACACAGAGGCTGGGAAGAGCCTGAAGATGTTATTTGGCTGATGTGGTTTACCTGTTCACAGTTTCTGCCAAGACAAAGCCTGCAGCACCAGGTACATGCATGTTTCAACAACATAGGAATGTATACCAGTTGTTTACATTTGTTATTTGGCATTTTTGGGGGGAGGTTTATATTTTTGGGGGTTTATGTTGTTATTTTTTATTGTTTTCAGCACTTATGGTTTGTTTGAGCTATTTATTTGGTTTGTTTAGTCATACAATTTGCAACTGCATATGCTTTATGATATGCAGGAGACATTGATTGCAATGCAGATCAACAAGATAGGAGAGAGAAGGACAAGCCTCCAAATAAGGAGAGAATAAAGAACCCCAGTCATAGAGAGGAGAAATGTGCTGAATGTTATCTCGGAGAACATGAAATGTTGGAAAGTGACAGCGACATTCCAGAAGACCTGAGTTTGGCACTTTCGAACAATTGTGCAAAAGTCCATTGATCAGAATCTTGGATTGGCAGTGATTTGAATATTAGTATATGATACACTACAGGCATGTATTAATCATGCTCCACTATCACCAAAAATGTTGATGACTCTCTTTAACAAAAATAGCCAATTTGGCCAAATTGTGCTTCTCTGGACCATTGTATATTCTAATAAAGCTCAGGTGAGCATTATTGTGTCCAGATTTGTATCTCTGAAGTCCCATGTTAGCACACATTTTTTAAATGGAATAAACAGAAATGGCAAATAGCCAAATGTAAGTGATTTTGGTGGCCATTTTGGATTTTGGCAGCCATCTTGGATTTGGAGAAAAAAATCCAGCATGGCCCCAGGGCAAATTTTAATCACCATAGTCATTGGAAGAAGAAATCACTGAGAAAACCTTGGAAGGAAAAGCTGGTGGTTTTACCTGGCTAGAACCTAGCTCCAATGCTTGTTTTATTGTCCCAATTATTCTAACGTTATTGTGGGGTCTGCAAATGAAAGCTTTTTGCCGAAGTCTTTCATTAACATGCTGACCAAGCCGGTTGTTTGACTCAAGGTGGTGGAAATTTTGGAATTTGGACAGAGTACCAATGATAACTCACCTACCTTTTGTGGAAGATGCCATGGGATCTTTAACATCCACAAACTAACGCCACCAAACAGGCCACCTATCTTAACAGGTATCGGAGGGGCAATGTGTTTTGTGCAGTATTATCCTTTTCACGAAGCAGCAAAGTGAGAATTTATAGTTAGTTGCACCAATAATCAAACCAAGACCGTATTTTCCTGCAAACTATATGTTAAATTAGTTCCAAAAATTCCAACTGCAGGGTTACATGGTATTTTACCTTATGGCACGTGATGTAACCACAGGGCACCAAGTTAAATGATGAAGGATGTACAAAAAGAGGCAGTTTTTTAAGTTTAATTATATCTTTAATTGCAGTACTTTCGCATGTTTTACTGACACATACAGTATATCTAATTCAAAAACTATTTAAAATACCGATAAATCGTCTTCTGTGAAGCTCACAAAGTCCTCGTCTTCTGTGTTGCTGTGAAACAGCTGAAGCAGCTCGGAGTCGGAAAAAGTGTGGGTCTGTCGCATTCTCGTCCTTTTATTCTCCAGAAATCAGCCCACTTTTTCGTCAACTTTCAATTTGAATGCAGCCATGAAACTTTTACGATTTCTCTTACTTGTATTGACAGCAGGGATATGTTCAGTTACCAAGCAGCGAGCTAGTGCTTACCACGCCAGCCGTTCCTTATAAAGTTTTGAATGGAGTGCTTTCTTGAGTGCTTAACCCACTTGACGAGAACTCCACAAGAAACTTTGTAACTGAACATACTCCTGACAATGTACGGCAAGGACTTGTTATACGCAGTGATCTTCACTCATTTTGAGAGGAGGGCCACTTTTTCGATAAGACATCAGTGTGAGAGCCACCACACCGCATGCAGCAATTCATAATGACTGATATTTGGCCCTGCCTCCACATACTCTTCTTCGTTGTGGTTAACTGGGCTGTAAGCTAAATTGTACATTGCAACCATATCCTTATGTAGTTGTGTTACTTTTATGCTTCACGTTGGAACTCATTTTAGACCAATGGGTCAAATTTGATAGCATTTATGGCAGATTACAATGGGGTGTTTTCACGTTTGTGTATTATCGACGGCACATCAAGTTCCGCACTTGAGGCCACCAGGAGCTGCCAGTGGCTCGCGGGCTGTGCAATGAAGAACAGGGTGTTACAGTGTGGACGATTTTGTGGAATGACATAAAATTCAACAGCTTGCTGGGTATTTATACATTTCTAATGGATGAGCAAGCTGCATGGTTTCCGAGCACATTGGTAATGGAAACTACACTGGTTTTTAGCACATCGGTACTGTAAACTTTAATTATTACACCAACCCTTTTCCAAGACACTCATTTTAATGTGAATTAGTTATTTACCGCAGTTGTATTTAAAAAAAAGAGGTCCTTTGGCCCTTGATGCCAAAGCCGTGTCCACTGCTGGAAATATGGAGATCGCGTATCTGCTGGTCAAGTGGAGAGGAAAGCTGGCTTGTGGGGTATATCTGTGTGCAGGTTATATGCGCCTGAAATTTTCGGACAGCACTTTTTTTCCCCAGGTGCGTGGTATTTGCATGAAAATATGTGGACAACACCAAGATGCACCACATGTTTCACCATCCTGTCAGACAGAGGCCTACTTTGTTATACAACTGTGATTGTAAATGAGCCTGGTGACACAGGTAACCTTCTAAAGATGTGCAAGATGTTGGTGCTAGTCTCTTGGTGAGAATGCCAGTTTTGTAACTGAAAGATAGTCGGTTATAAACCAAGCTGAAAGCAGTTGCATTAAAGATTTGGATTCAAAGATTCTACAAACCAAGCTAATCTCTCATCAACTACCATGTAATTTATCTCCCTCCTTTGCCAATGTCATTTCACACATGAAAATCTTTATCTTGTGTTGTATCACAAAAACTTACAGGTTATTCAGTAAAATATGAATTAAACAAATTAGGTCCTGTAAATTAAACCTGAGGAACAGAAGATGTGCTTCCATGATAAACTTTTAATATTCTGACTTGCAAAGCTCTTTCTGGGTTTTTGCCTCTGTTTTTTCCTTGTTTTTTTTCTTTTATGCATTCCTCTGAATAGAAGCTTGACCATAAATCACATGCAGGACAAAGGAATAAGATGTCAATGCACTTTGACATGAACTCCTGCAAGCACAATAGGAGATAATAGACAAAAAGCATATCCAGAAGTATTTGAACATTGGGTCACAGCATCATGCCACATCAGTTCAAATGGAAATTGGACTAAAAATGTCAGGTCAGGTATGGGAGCATGCACCAGAGCAGCACGCCGCTGCGTCCGCTTTCCATCGGTACTCAAGGGACCTCCATCTGGCCATCCCCCAAGCAGATGCCTGGCCCATCCCCATCTCCTTGAGATGCCGATCAACCTGCTGCAACCACGAGGCACGTGGTCGGCCCATTGGCCTCCTCCACTCACGAGACTCCCTCGCTGAGAGAATCTGGTGAGCAGGATCATCGTCAGGAAAATGAGCCACATGTCCTTACAGCCGCAGCTGACGCTCACGGACAATGCAGGTAACAAATCTCATTTGAGTCTCTCTCAGCATCTGCTCGTTGGACACAAAGTCTGACCAGCAATACCGAAGGATTCTCCGAAGAGACCTGGTACCAAAGGAATTAAGTCTCCATCTCAGATCCTTGGTAAGAGGATCTCAGATCCTCGCATCCATAGAGCAAGACTGGAAGCACCAATAACCTGAAGACTCGGACTTTCGTCCTCCCACAAAGGTACCGGCAGCGCCACATCCCGTTATCCAGTGAATCCATGACTCCCCAGGCCTGACCCAGACATCTATTGACCTCTGACTCACAGCCAGCAGAGACATGAATATCAATGGCAAGGAAAGTGAATCTCTCCACGACCTCAACATCCTCACCACAAACAGGCAATGAGAGGACAGCAGCATCCACGACGTCATTGAAAGCCTGGATCTTAGTTTTGACCAAGGAAAACCGTAATCCCAGCGGCTCCGACTCCTCATTCAGCACCTCGAGGACCCCCAAAAGGATATCTAAAGTCTCCGCAAAGATGACTACATCATCTGCAAAATCAAGGTCAGAGATCTTGACATTCCCAAATGATGCACCGCAGATTGATCTCTCTGACATCCTCACTAGAATCCAGTCCATGCAAGTGCTGAAAAGTGTGGGGGCCAGTACACACCCCTGACGAACTCCAGTAACAACTGGAAATAAGTCAGAGATCTCACACCACTCTCATCTCACATCTCACCACATCTCACAGCACTGTCAGTACCAGAGTAAAGTTCAGACATCAGATCAATCAGTTTAGGGGGCACCCCACGAAGACAAAGAATCCTCCAGAGGGCATCGCGATTCACTGAATCGAAAGCTTTGCAGAGATTAACATAGGCTGCAAGCAGCCCCTGCCGAAACTCTCGTCTGCGTTCAGTGAGGACCCGAAGAGCAAGGATACGGTCATCAATCGTTGACCTCTTTGGGGTAAAGCCTGACTGCTCTAGATGCGGGTGCTCAAGCAGATGGTGGCGAACCCTCTCAAGAATCATCCAAGCAAAGACCTTGCCCGGCACTGAGAGCAGCGTCACCCCTCGGTAGTTGTTGCAGTCTTGGCGATCACCCTTCCCTTTCCAAAGAGGACAACAAGGCCCTCTTCCAGTCAGTTGGGATGATGCCTGTGTTCCAGGCAGAGCACAGCACTGCATGCAATGACACAAGTGCAGCATTTCCACCAGCCTTGAGAAGTTCAGCGTGGATGCCACAGATCCCTTGCGATTTACCCCATTTCAACCGGTTCACCACAGCCTGTGTTTTCACAAGCGAAGGTGGACCACAGTTGATTGAAGGGTCAGCAACAGGGAGTGTAACACCCCTGACATCCAACTCGACAGCTTGTGGATCAGCCTGGCACAACCGCTCAAAGTAACCGGCACAGCGGGCCTTCACTTCGCACTCCTCTGTCAAGAGCCTACCATCCTCTGCTCTAACTGCAGTACACCGAGGGATGGGCTTGGATGAACGCAATGCATGAATTCCGCTGTAAGCAAGACTGTAATCCCTTGACCACAGGTGATGCTCCACCCCCTCAGAGATTCCTTACACATAGGCCTCCTTGTCCACCATTAGCACACGTACAGTTTTACGCCTCAGCTCCCGGAACAGCTCAGCTCTGCAATTCAGCCTGGCCCTGTGACTCTGGTCAATGGTATCTAGTGTCCCTTGAGACAAAATTCTTCTTTGCCCTACGGTGAGTTCCAAGACATCCACCGGCAACGTCAAGGACGGTGGTCTTGAAGGCACTCCACAACTCTTCAGGACCTCCCAAAGCACCCAGACTCTTCAAATCTACACTCATCCTGTTCGCAAACTCCTCAGCTACCCTGTCATCCTTGAACTTGCCAACATCCAGCCTAGGCTGGGATGGTACCATTCTCCTGGATTTAAGGTGCAACTTCAGAGTTTCTACAACAAGCCGGTGGTCAATATTGAGGAACTGAGCACTCCGATAGACCCTGCACTTCTGGATCATCCTCCAACGACCATCAACGAGGACATGGTCAGTCTCCTTTGCCGCACTGCCAGCGTTGGAATACCAAGTCCAGCAATGAGCTTGTGGGCGCTGAAATCATGAACCGGCCACCCGAAGTCCATGACTTCTTGCAAAGTCAAGGAACTTGGTGCTATTCTAGTTCATAGTTCCTGGCCCCTGGGGACCAACATATGTCTCCAGTCGATGCATTGAAATCCCCCAGGACTAGAAGTGTATCTCATCTGGGGCACTGATCAACCATAGACTCGAGCGTGGCGGAGAATGCATCCTTCACGGTGAGATCACTCGCCTCAGTCGGAGCATAAACAGAGACCTTGGAAATAACACCTAAGGAGTGATGAATCCTTAGTCTCATAATACGCTCGTTGACTGGTGTTACCTCAATTATCATTGGAGATAGCTTGTTGGACACAGCTACAGCAGCTCCTTGGGCATGATAACCATCAGAGTGACCAGACCAATAGTGGGTGTAGCCACCCACCATGATCTCGCCGCAATCCAGTCTCCGAACCTCAGAGAGTGCTGCAATACCGATGCCCAAACACTTGAACTCAGATGAGACCAGAGACAGGTGATCATCCTCTCTTAGGGATAGGACATTCCAGGCACCCACCCGAAGGGACCGCCTCAGGTTAACCCAAGGAGACCGCCGTCTGGTGGACGGCACCTCAGCACAACTCCGAAACACTCTCCCGCAATCTGACTCAGGAATGTTACCCTGTGGTTTCCCTCCAATCATCAAAGATTGGGGGTCCCGAAGGCTTTGCCCCAATCCCGTCATCCATTGAGCTGCCCTGCGAAGGGAAGCTGCACAGGAGGTACTCCCACGCAGTGGGTTTTCAGATTTCTTTGCGTTTTGCGGAATGAAGGGTTTTACGGTGGCCGGAGTGCAAATCCTGCCACCAACCGCCAAATGTGCCATTAACCAACCTACTACAAATGTGCCAACCCAATTTAAGGATAGATATCATGTATCACTTGGTTGATGGTCGTGTCATTACCAGGAATGTGACTCTCCTGTTGAGGCATTGTATTCAGCAGATTCAACCAGAAATTTTGAATGCAGTCAAGCTACCAACATGACAAAATAACCATAAGTTATCAAAAGGTACTTTGGCAACTTTATCGTCAACAACTTACTTCTAGCAGACTTGGGAGTCCCTCATGTGGGCCATAATGAGGACAAACTAATGAAATATGGGAGAATGCTCAAATCTCGTCATCCTTTGAGAATGATTGGATGTTTGTTATGACCCTCGCTGAAGGAGAGGGTGTTGCATTTGGGTCTGTTTGTCTGTCTGTTTGTTATTTGCAAAATCGAAGATTTTTTCAAGAATATTGGTTT
>NC_140963.1:43324068-43339068 GCF_056783735.1 Eptatretus burgeri
ATAAACATCCCGAGGCCAGCAGCCCGCTGTCTGGAAGCCGTGGCGCCAGCCCTGATCGACCTTGGCCGGGGGCGCTGAACAGCGCCGCTGGCTGCATGTATCTAATGCGCCAAAACAACTCTACGCACCACAATCAGTTGAGACGCCAACGCCCGTCCCAACGGCCTTGAGCGAACACAGAGAGTTGCGCTCGCAATCAGAGGTGGGGGTAACGCCGACCAGGGCACCAGTCTTGGTTCCGAGTTGATCTCCGAGACCCACACGGCAGCTAGATGGGAGCAACTCCATTTAAACCACACTGCAATCATAGGCTCGTTATAAATCACTAAGAACATTATTCGAAGTATTGCAAACTCATTTTTCCGTACAGCGCGCTTTTTTGATAAAATCCCAGCACATGACAAAGCAAGTACCTGCGGCCTGGGGCAACTGGAGGCCAATAAACCTTTTTTATTCGCCCCCACATCACATTGATCATAACACCAACTCCATTGACTGATCCCCGCCAAATCCACTTTCACACAGGAACTGCTGGCATTTATTTCAACAACGTTAAACTGCATCACTAGAGCAAGGAAAAACATATATGCCCTGAACAACAACCCACAACCCACATCACGAGTCCGTTTCTTGGTTGCCGACTTGATGTTGCGACTCGCTACTCCCTCTAGCGCCACGGGCTCACCGCCACCTGTTGAAGCTGCCTGAACAACACCGATGCGCATTGCCTCACGAACCCTGCCGAAGCGCGGGAACTCATCGCGAACGAAGCGCGGGAACTCATCGCGAGAGCTGATATGGCTCTCGCCGCTCCTGGAGCGCACATCATCGCCGCAGGCAGCAACGAACGGTGGCTCCCGCTGCATCGACGCGGCCCCCGCCGACAGAGCCTCGCCCTCGGTACTCGACGAAGGTCTCGAAGAGAGCACTGGCACATCTGGAGGTACGAACCGGAACCCGTTCCGACCCAAAAGGGTCCGGCTCCTGCTCCGGCTCGCCGGCATCGTCATGCCCCGGCTGCAGGCTGATCTCCAGGTCACTGGGGTCCCGCTGCGGTGCCCCTTCGCTCCCGGTGCGACCGTGCTGCGGTGCCCCTTCGCTCCCGGTGCGACCGTGCTGCGGTGCGCGCCCTCGTCCCGCACCGCTAGGCGCGCGAGCACCCTGCGGCACTTGAGCCATCGCGCGGACTCCGGGCTGCGCGACCTGCGGCACTTGCGCGGTCACCGCGTGGCCCTCGGGATTAGCCGCCATGCTCCAGCTGGAGCTACTCATTACGTCTTGGCCAGCAATGGCGCGGACATCCTTGAGTGTCTGCTCGACAGATGAAGCAGTCGCGACCGCCGAGTCGAATGTGATGTCGGTCAACCGTAGGATGGCTGCTCGCAGACCAGAAATAAAACGATCTCTGAACCGTGCCGGACGCTCCTCCGACGTGAATTCGCACGGCACAGCCGAATGCGATGCGCGGCCAGCACGAGTGGACTCAATTCGACACCCGATCCGTGCCTCGCTCACTTCCCCCCCCCCTGCCACTGATCTTGTCATCGGATCAATTGCAAGCAGGTTTCGACCCGGGACGGCAGGATCGCCTCGCACACCGCCATCTATGACCATAACAATGGGCGATGACCCTCGGCCCACACACCGTAGACGACCTCGAGAGCTCAGACCGCCGTCCGAGTGATTGCATTGCCACGCTCGCCCACGACCCGCGCCGCAGACCGTGCGCATGGCCGTGCGTGCCTGGCCCATCGCGATGACCCCTAGACCATCTGCTGTGCCCCGACCATCGAGACCTCGGACATTCTCCAGAGCTTGCGCGACGTCCAACACCGCGTTCGAGCCGAAACGCGTATCCTCGACAAAACGAACAGGAAAATGAACCAAACGAACGAACGTTGCCCACTCGACGTGGCCGAAGTCGATTCCGACGAAGGCGGGCACGCGTACGTTTGCCGTGCACCGACTCTCTGCCATGTACGCGCTGGCGAGACCTTTGGCTCCGTACCTTGGAACCGCACGGGTCATTTGCCGCCCTTACACACGCCGATCCGCAGATCCTCGTTCGCCAACTGTACTGTACTGAAGTGGAAGATGCTTAGCAGGCAGACACGAGCGGAAGGACAGTCGAGCCGAGCTGTGTTGTACAAATGCGAGCGCGGGCGTACTCTGCCTGGCGGCTCCCCTTTATTCTGTATTCGGCACACTCACGAGCCGGGCGACTCCAGTATTACTACGACGCCTCAGACGGCGCGCACACCCTATATCTCTTGCAGATACGATAACCACCACGACCACTCCTCCAATCATCACGCCCATCATGCATCATCATCATGCCCCTCCCCGTGGGCCCGCAGACTACACCACAGCTATGACCTTTGGCTTCCGGTTGTTGTTAAACGCTGTGCGGTGTATAAACACGATTGGGTTTTATTTCTATCTTGTGAATATTACTTAATGCGTGCACACGAGAGAATAGGAAACAACAAAAAGAACACAATACCCTGGCAATTGTGAATCTGTGTCGTTGGCTATGACCATTTTGCTTCCGTTTTTGTTTTGTTTCTGGGTTTTTTTGTTTCTGGTTTTTGTCAAGGGGAATGATGCATGCGGGAGATCATGACCGGAAGTGTTTATTTATTTATTCAATTATTTTTTTTCCCAAAGTTAATTTTATACTTCCAAAAGTGATTTTTTTTTCATGACAGGAAGTGTTTATTTAATATTTAACATTTATACCGGGAGTGATTTTGAAACTCTTTCCGGAACTTTTAATTTCTTTTATTCTTGACCAGAAGTGATCGTTTATTTATTTATTAATTCAATTATTTTTTCCCAAAGTTAATTTTAATAAAGATATCTCCCACATTATCAAAACATTTTTTAATCGTGATTTACATTATTTGATCGCTGATCCCGAATCCAGGCCGAAGTAACCGGAAAATGCGTCAAAATCATCGGCTGTGCGGCGCTTACATGTATCACGGTATAGTTGGCAAGTATACAGTTGTGAACAAGTTTTATGTAAAGTCAGAAGCGAATGTAAGAAGAATTCTACGTTCGCTTCGAGGCTTTGCCTATTAATATTAAGCATTTTAATATTAAGCTTAATATTAATCATATTATTATTAATATTAAGCAACTATTAATATTGCAATGTAGCCAGTGATTTGTGGCCATGATGAACAGGCATTTGATAATTATATGAGTGTAGAAAGTGAAAAAACAGTTTTGTCATGAAGAAGTCGTTGCGGCCTTTTCCAAATCAGAACATGGTTGAGCAGGCCAAAAAACATGGCGGCTTCAGACCCCAGCGAGGTTACCCAGGAACGCCTTAAGACCCCAGACAGTGAGGTGGTCGAGGATCGCCTGATAAAGGATATAATTAAATAAGGCCGTTAATTATCTTCAAAAGGGGTGTTTTAATTAACCCAAACACCCAATTTTCACTTTTACTCTTCCTTGGAGTTTTCTTAGTATGCATGCAAAGTTTCAGGCTGCTAGGTTTTATAGTTTTGGAGTTATGGAGGAGACAGACACAGACACAGACACAGACACAGACGCAGACACAGACACAGACACAGACACAGACACACACTGCCTTTTATTGGTATAGATTACGATGCCATAGGTCACGTGGTGTGGCAGCCATGTTGGAAAAATCTTTGACCTCTTTCTCTGAAACTGCAATAAGAAAAAAATTGAAACTTGGCACAGGGCAAGTACTCCTCATGGGAAATACTAGTGCAGGCCCATACTTGCATGCCCGTACGTGCGTGGCCGTACGTGCAAAAAAAATAAAATTCAAACCACTTGCCAGAAACAATTACACAGGCCGTTCCTTCGCTCTCACTGGCCTGTACGTGCGTGCCCGTACGTGCGTGCCCATACATGCATAATAAGAAGAAGAAGAAGAAGAAGAAGAAGAAGAAGAAGAAGAAGAAGAAGAAGAAGAAGAAGAAGAAGAAGAAGAAGAAGAATAAAAAATTGTGACGTCAATTGTGACATCAGAGCACCGTGTCCTGTCATTGGTTTGGTAAATAAATGGCCATAACTTGGGAACTACTTTTCCGATTAATATCAAACCTTGAAAAGGCACATCCACAAGGCCCCAGGGTCAATTGTGATGTCATATCAAACGAAGAAGAAGAGTTGTGACGTCAATTGTGATGTCAGAGCACCGTGTCCTGTCATTGGTTTGGTAAATAAATGGCCATAACTTGGGAATCACTTGTCCGATTAATATCAAACCTTGAAAAGGCACATCTACAGGGCCCCAGCAATATACCTGGCAAGTTTCAATTAGATCGGACCAGTGGTTGTCAAGAAAGAGCGGTTTCAGTCTCACACACTCACACACACACACACACACACACACACACACACACACACACACACACACACACACACACACACACACACACACACACACACACACACACACACACACACACACACATTGCTGGAATTATAGATAGATGCGTGATTTTATAATGCCATAGGTACCTTCATTATGATGTCATAATTGCATATGTAGAATGCGACATCTGATCAGTAGAAATTTTTTGATGATTTTGGGATTAAATGGTCCACAAAAAATTTTTGATGACATCATTTTTCAGGTGATTTGGCAGCCATAATGTTTAAAAATAAATAAATAAATATACTTTTAAAATATCCTTTTCGAAAGTGGCTGAACAGATCGAGGAGAAACTTCACACAAATGTTCCCCAGGCCTTAGGGATACCAGGGTATTCACGAATAATTGATATCACATGGTCTGGCAGCCATATTGGATTGAGAGAAAATCGTTAAAAAAATTATTTCTCTTAAACCGCTTCATCAATCGATCTGAAACTTCAGAATTTTGATCGAGTCATGATGGGGAATATATGTATTAAATTTAAACTTTATCGAACACATGGTCTGACAGTTATAAAAAAAAAATTTGATCTGGGTTCATTTTAGATCCTTGTGGAGGATCTCTAAGTCTTACTCACATTGTTGTTCTTCATCTTCTTCTTGTGGACTTTTTAGATCCTCGTGGAAGATCTCTAAGTCTTACTCACATCGTTGTTCTTCATCTTCTTCTTGTGGACTTTTATATTTCACAGCCTACAGTTTTCATCGAAACTTCCTGAAATTTGACAAATATATGTAGAAATATCATGCGCAGACAGTAGCTATCTCCGATTTTGAAAATTCCTCCTAGAAAAAAAGTTACGACGTCAAAATATCTCCACTAATGGAAATCGCCTAAAATATTATCTCCGAAACTAGGCAAGCTTTTTGAATTGTGTTTGCGGGAATCGAACAGGGCATTAGCAGAGATTAATTACTGCACATATGATACATCACTATGACGTCATGTCAATTTTTATGACATCATTCCTATTTTTGGACATTTTTTGTTTCACAACCCCGAGTTTTCATCGGATCTTCGTGAAACTTGCCATGTATATGCAGAAAGCCCACGCGCAGGCAGTAACCATCTCCGATTTTGGAAATTCTTCCTCGAAAAAAGTTGACGTCATAATATCGCCGCTAATGGAAATCGCCTATACCATTATCTCCGAAACGAGGCAAGCTGTTTGAATATTCTTTGCGGAAATCAAGCATTAGCATTAGCATAGATTAGCACAGATAATTTATTGCAAACCTGATACATCACAATGCATTAGCACAGATAATTTATTGAAAACCTGATACATCACAATGAAGTCATATTCGTTTTTATGATGTCATCATTAAGAGGACGAGGATCTTAGCTCATTTGAGCTTATTTAGTTTTATTTTTTGAATAAGGCTCAATTGGCTGTGCCTGGATGGGTTTGATGGTAGAGGAGTTGCAGCTGAAATACAAATCCTATCCAGGTTCCTGCTGATAACTTCATCTTTGCTTTTTGCTTGGTTAGGTTCCTTCTGATTACTGCAATGCAGGACTGCACCTATTTTGTCTTCCATTTGATTTGAATTGTATGTATTTCCATCACATTCTAAATTCAATTGAATAACAATAAACGTCATGGGTCAGGTTCAGTTGTCCAATCGAAGGGGGGTTGCATGAAAGTGGGACGTCTTGGTACCTGGTCATCACTGCCAACAGTTATAAAGTGGCAGTTCTAGTTATGTCTATTATTAATTGCATAACACACCAGTACACAAACACCACACAAAATAAACGACATAAAACGACACAAGCACCAAGCAAAACAAGTCATGGTGAGGGTCTGCAATCTCTGATTGCTCCCTTTTTTGTTGTAATTGTTATCAAGATATCAATCCTTTCACTTAAATCTCTCGATATTACATTAATTTTAGACCCGTTTATTGCTATGCAGCATTAAGTGCCAATCCCAAGATCCCAAGTTGCACGATCAAGATGGTGGAAGGCCTTCTTCTCTTTAAACACCTAAAATGCCAGCAGCGATGGTTCTTCTGTGATCGACGAATGGCAATGCTGGATTTTCATACAGCTATGATTAAGGAGGAGAAATGTATGTCTATGTCCTGAATAATTTTGTATATTACATACTTATGTCTTTGTTATCTAAGTAAAATGAATGATATTTTCGATTATTCTACCATCATGTAATGGAAGGATAAGTTAGTCATTTTATGAACTTACTTGTCTAACCTATTTACTTTGACTCATTAATAATCTTTCTCATTTGGAAATTAGTTGGAGCACGATTAAAGCCTAGGATCATTCCCTGCTTTGCTTTGATGTGGCAAAATCTAGCATAGTTGTCTATATGGACATTCATGGTTCCAGGTGGTGAAACTGGTTTGTTGTGTGAATTAGGGATGACTGCCTTGGATCGTGGCTTTTAGCTTTTGGGAATGGAATTGGGATCATGAATCTGGCACAGAAAGGTTTATGCACATGGCAAACAGCAGGATTAAGGTTGAAGTTATAGCCATGGCTTATCATATATTTTAAGTGTAATCGGAAGCCTTACGATAAAATAGGGTAATGATGGACAGTTAGTGCTTGAATTGAGAAGAAGATTGAATAAGAGATGAAAGAAAAGATCAAGTGAATGGAATTTGAAATTTGACCTTTGAATATGGCAGACATTATAAAGTGAATAAGAAACTTAAGCTTCTTTTGACCTTCAAAGTTATCAGTAATTGGTGTCTCATCGAAGACATCCGTTTCTGGGCTGCTATTTATAGATTAAGGGCATTCAAAATGTTCTAGGAACGGGTTATTAATCAGCACCCCAAAGTCACAGATTTTTGCTCATAAACTTGCATGCAGCTGTTCTATGCAGTATGATTTCAATTATAATCTGACACTTTGGTGATTCAAAGTAAAATCAAAAAGTTTTGCTGGTTCAGACAATTATGGATCTCAGTAAAATTCCGCATTGAGGAGTCTATATTTAAGAAATCAATGAATGCATGGTGGTGGTATGGGAAAGGTGTGCCCTCATATTCTACAATTAAATTCGGCCGATGTTAAGTGTGGGTGTGAGTCCCTTGAAGATCACCCCAGTGCCAGGATGATTGGGGGAAGCTGCTAATGCACAAACTGTTTACGAGGTTGAGACATTCAATACAGAAGAATACAATGGTGAGTTCACCAAAATATCCACATAATTTAGAATTTCTCAAGTCAGTATTTTCACCATCATCTACCAACACTTGGTAAGGTCCAAGGTCTCAGCAAAATGGGTCCATCAAGAAGTCAGTACGTATTATTGATAATAGCAGATGGAATCAAGTATGTCACAAATTTATTAAAATGTTCAATGCATAATCGAGCCAATTTTATCATTTGTCTGGCAAATGGTGATGTAGCTTTTATCACTGGGATCCTGAAAACAACTTGGATGTACTAGGGATCGTCACCACTCAATACATATCGCACCCAATCCTCAGCCAGCCAGACCATGGCCTACATTTTCTGTAATGCTATGGCAACTAAGCCTTCGACTTGGCAGCATCCACAAGTGAAAGAAGTGAAGCAGGAGCACCAGTTCAAAAGTGAGAACACTAATCCACGGAGTTGCAGATAAAGGTTTGTTGGCTGTTTGAAGTTCAGATTGACAAAGGAAGGACTTGGGAAAAACAGAGGATGCCCCAGTCTGGAGCATGCTTTGGAAGCCAGTATTGATACATGTTCTATCAAGGAGGCTCAAGGTGACATCCAGTAGTTTGAAAAACTGACCTAGTTTTTCATTGTTACAAAAAAAACCACAGTGGTATTTATTTTGACGATATTTCAAATGAGAGAGTGCGAGAATGAGATTTACATGGATTGATTGACATGATCCAAGTGTTGCAACCAACATCTGATCCTCTCCATGTCACTGTCGAAGGTAGCAGATGTTGATGCACCTGCCGACGAGAAGCTTTATCCTACAGCTTATGTGGAGTCATCTGCAAAGACGAAAAGAGTGTTTTCCAGAGCATCAGAGAGGTAATTTAAGTGTATGAGGAACAAGACTGGTCCCAAGGTACTGCCTTATAGCACAACAGCCTCCACTTGGAGAGCAGATGAGAGGATTTCATTAAGAGCCACACAATAACTGTGAGTGGAGGAAATCAGCAAACCATGAAATAATGTGAACTCGTATGCTATAGGCAGAAAACTTCGGAAGCAAAGCAGTGTGCCAGCTGTTTAAACGTCCGGTATATGTCTATTGACGGAGCACAGATCTCTATCTTGAAATTCAGGGCCAACATCTCCATTTCTGAAAGAGCAGCAGCGTCTCAAAAATTGTGTGGTTGGGGCAGAATCCAAAGTGATGTCAACAGATCAGGCCACTTGTAAAGAGGAAAGACGATGTCATCTGGAAGGATGGATTCCATAACTTTTCTTATAATTCAAAGTCAGCTCACTGACCTGCACTTGAGAGGATCTGTTTTTGCTTCATTCCTTTGCATTCCTTTGCAATTCATTAGCACTCTCCTCTGTGCAGATATAAAAATGGCAGCCTAATGTGAAGAACAGGCTGAAGAGAGCAGAGAGAGGATAAGTGAGAGGAGCAGAGCTGGATTTGATAACGTGGGCGCGAATACCATCCGGGTGTATCGCCATCACCAAGACAAATTTTACCCGCAGGAGGTTACTGGAAGTTCCATACTTGGGAGAAGCAAGGATTGGCTAAAAACCCTTTCTCAGCTATAGGTTACAACAGATCACCATGTAAATAATGCAGTGGGTATGATAAGGTATAGTGGGGAGAGAAAGGGATTAGTTGGGTACAGAAGATTTGGAGGGGAAACACTGAAGAACGACATGTTATGGGTATTTGTGATCTTTCTAAGATACTCAAGATACCCCATCTAAAACTTGGCTAATCACCCCAGGACCATTTTCACTGCTGGTATAAAAGAACACTGATGACCAGATGTCGCATCTTTCATTCGCGTCATTATTCATCGACCTTTCTTCTCCGCAGATTCATCGCAACAAACAAAATGCACGAATAAGTTACAAATACAAGACACAGCGCTCAGCATGGCTTACGGCGACGCATGTTCAAACTGATATAAGGAGACATGAGACCATCTGGTCGGCATGGCCCCAGAGGGCAATGCACATACTGACAATGCACAAAGCTTCATAAAAATGCTCTGCAAATCCTAACAGATTCGGTATAATAAAGAGCAGATCCCAATAAATCTCATCCTGGCATCAGGGTAGAGATGCAGGCCACACCGATCAATTGATAATCAAAGTTATCTGATGGGCAGAAAGAAGTTGCCATTACACAAAATATATGTACTTACAGGATCCTGATCACATTTGAATGACAGCGAAGGTGAAACAGTAAAATGCGACTCACATCTGAGCCGGATTCATAATATTACAAAATGGCATCCAAAACACCAAATATACTTGCTCATGAGTGCGCTCTATCTAAAATGGCTAGAGCATCACAAAAAAAATAAAATGATTGGCTGAGCGAAGCAGCAAATTAAAATAGGCAGTTTACGGATCGTCAAGTACTGCTGTCTCACAGCAGCAGAGAAAGTTACGACTCAAGCTAGTCAAGTCGATGCGTGGCAGGATCAAATCAAGGCTGATGTAGAAACAAACACACAGCGAATATCCGCGACAAGACATTCTGCTTTGTTTTGAGCAGCGTCAACTGTGAAGCCTTTTGAGGTGATTGAAGAAGCACACACCAGGTAATGACTGTTATAGCCGTCTGCCACCTGGACAACTCCAGAGGGATGGTGGGTCTCAAAAGACCATGATCGCCTTTAACGACCGCAATTGCTTCACAGGCTCCCAAGGTGCACGCTTCGCACATCAGCGGTTCGACATTGGCCACACACACACACTTGTGTCACGGCGACGGATTTGGACACAACTGATTTGCCTGCGGACTCCATCCCGTACCACACGCATGCAACCAAACACACAGGCACACAGACCTCCCTGTGGAAAGTCCCGAAGCAAACCACATTCTCCCCATTTGCATCATTAATGTGTGTGCCTTCATACCTAATGTTGGCAAATGCCAGCTCTATCTCATGATTAAACCACTCAGCTGGCTCCTGCGGCATGGATGTACTCACCTGAAGGGTGACGCGCACCCTGAATGAATTTTCCAACACTCGTGCTTCAATCTCCTTTCTTCTCTTTCACTTTATTTCCTCATGTGCTGCTTCCCTCTCCATTTTACATATTTTTGTTTCTCATTCCAGCTTTGTTCATGTCAGCCCCTCTACTTTACCCCCAGCCTGATCAACCATCTTTTCTCACTGCACACACACACATGCCACATCCTCCACCATTTGCCACCACTTGCCGAGACATGTACCAAGTTTCCTGTCAAGCTTGTCCGCCATCTCTCCCCCGAGTCTGTGCCTTTGCCTGTTCAGCTCTCATTTCAACCCTCATTTGGTTAAACATGGCCATTATCTATTCTGCCATAAATGTGTATCTGCTGCTGCTTCCCGCGAGTTGACCTTTTTGGGGCACCTATTTAGTTGGTGGGGAATCAGAGGAACTACCAGGCAGTCAGGGTGTCGATTATTGTCTACCCCATGGTCCTCTCCATCTTGACCCGGCATAGTGACAAACTGCGAATAATTTTTTTCGCTTGTCACGCTCCGCAATTTTGCTTCGAATCACGATCACTCATATTCACTAAACTCATGGAAGATCAAGGTAGAGCTGACAGTGGGACAAACAAAGGGAATGAACAAACAGAAAAAGAAACGAGGAAGGATGGGGAGAAACACTTAAACTAACAAGTAAAATGGTTGGGTTAGGAAAGGTTGATGGAGGTAATAAAGTTCCTGATTCACAATTGGGGATGACAAAAGATTACGGTGCAATGCTTACTGGAGGGAAGAGTGAGACAGAACAGCAAATGTAAAGTGGCTCCAAAGACAAGAAGTGAGGGACAAAAGAGTTGAGGTGTGTAATCAGCCTGGATTTTGGAAGTTTAATCAAGAGTGGGTTACTGGAAGAATGCATCCATCCTGGATTTGCTGGGGAGCATCACAGGACTGAGAGCACAGGGAACAATATCAGAGAATAGATGGGTGAAAAGAGAGACCACCACCCTGCCTGCAATGCGAGAGCAACAGAACCTGTGCTTTGGCCTCATCATGGGAGATTCCAATAATTGCCCTGCGCACATGAAGCAAAAAGTGAGGTTAAGCAATTGGTTCACTTCTGTCTGTCCGTCTGTCCACAAACGTCGGTTTATGATCGAAGAACAACTTAATATCAATTGAATGTTTTTTTTTTAACACAAATTTGAACATGAATTGGAAAACGAACCTGTAGTTTAGCAGTACTTTGCCTCTGAATTTGTCCTGATCTCACATGTGGAGAGAGGAGTGAGATAATTTTTTTCCTCTTTCTACCTGCCTGGCAGTCAATCACAATTGAAAATCATTCCAAACAGGAAACTTACTGTTTTTAAGGACGTCATAAAGCACACAAACAACAGACATGAATCACTAATGTGATGTGGTAGATAGGGTGGTGTAATAGCCACTGCGTAAATGGCGCTAAACTTCCGGAATTTTTTTTTCATACGACTTTTGCAATATTTATTTTGTTTAAATTTAATTATACTTGGACACTGTAGAACACAAACCTCTGGTTTTGAAGTACTCAGACATGTTCAATAAGGTGGTGTATAAGACTGCTTCAACATTTTTTTTTGTTGAAATGCCTTCAACCTTTAAAATTGTTATTGTATTTCAACTGAATGATATATCTGAACACTGCATGGGGTAAGGTGTTCTATGAGCTCTCCAATTTTGAGTGATTTACATTCCACAGAATACAGGAAAGAGCAATGTGATGCTGGGGCACCAACCCATAGCAGAGAGCAGTACCCCCATTGAGCTATGGCCAAAGGCCTTGCAGGCTGTGAGTAACTGATTTTTCAAGGAAAGACTGATCGACGGAGGATGCCCATGCAGTCTGCGAATGACTTTGGTGCATGGCCAGCTTTGCCATGTGGTTAACACTGTTGAGGTCGTGGCTGATGGGGAGGCCAAGAAGTTCAAGAGAGTGTTGGATAACCAAGAAAATGGATAAGTAGGTTTGTTTGACAAACCTTCCAGAGTGATAGGGTGAGGCAGCGACTTTTTCTGGGATTAAAGGACATGTTCCACAGACCAGAGTCGAATAATTTCCAGGTCAGCAGAGAGATGCAGCTGCTGTCTGCTGAGTTGAGGGTTGAGGTACTGCATGATATAATGTGAAGTTGTCTGCAAAAAGAAAGAGAGGGTTTTCCAGAGCAGTGGAGGTCGTTCATGTGGACAAGGAACAAAACCGGGCCCCAAACACTGCCTTGGGGAACTCGAGCCTCCACTGGGAGAGGGGAGGAAAGGAGAGTTGAGGGTTTCATTGATAACAACACGTTAACTGTGTGATTGTATGTAGTCAGAAATATCGGAAAGGAAGTTACCTTTGATGCCACAGGAAAATATCTTGGCAAGCAAAGTAGGATACCAGACTGTGTCGAATGCCCAGGATATGTCCAGGTAGATGGTCCGAGCCTATTGTTTGAGATGGATGCTGTCCAATCAATGTTGAGAGAGGAACAGAAGCATTTCCAGACTTCACATCATAAAACAATGATGGATTCCAGGACTTTGCTTATAAATGGAAGCAAGCTCACTGGCCTATAGTTGATAGGATATTTTTTGCACCCTCCTTGTGGACTGGAGTAATGTTTGCTGACTTTTTTGCAGAGGATATGTGGCAAAAGGAGAAACACAGACTGAATAGGGCAGATACAAGTGAAGCAAGAACAGAGCAGGATTTGGGAAGATGGGCACTGATGCCACCTGGGCTTGTTGCTGAAGTTGGTTCAAAGCCAAACAGAACTTTCTCAACTTTCTTGGGTGAGAAGGACATGGAGTCCAGTAGACACTAGATAGTTGGTATGTTTCGGTAAGTTGGGGACAGAATGAGAGAGTCGGGTACATAAAATGGCAAGGCAAACATTCTGCCTTATCTCGGATAGTCTGCAGTCCTGCCATTTGAGGTGATAGATGGGATAGAGGAGCATACACCAAAGAAAAAATTGACAAGCCACCAGAGTGTCTTGGAAGAAGGAGACTGGTTGAGAGTTCATCCTTGAGATTTGTAAGATGATGTTTTCTGACTTGCCTCAAGATGGACACACACTTGTGAGCTTTGCGGAAGGAAAGAAAATTACCCTCGGTTGGGTAGCTTTCCAAGCTGAGATACCAAGCGGCTTGAGTGCAACTGCCTCACCATACAATTCTGTGTACCAGAGTCTCAATGATGTATGGGAAAGTCACATACAGGATGGGATAAACCTGTGCATGAGAGAAAGTAGGCTTTTGTGAAAGTATTTTCAGGCAGAATCAATGTCAGATGCTATGGAAATGGTAGCCCAATCCTTTCTTTAAGAGAACATTTTGAAGTTCCTACCAGTTTGCCTGTGCAAACAACCATATTGTATACCATTGAGGTGGCTCCCTTACTATAGCTAGTGAGATTTGGCCCTTGACAAGGAATTGATCAGAAGAGCCAGTCAGGGCAGAAGAGGAGCAAGAGAGATTAGAGGGAAAGTTTATCATTACTATATTCAGGAGGGAGGATGTACCAGTTGTGTAAGTCCAGGTTCCCATCGTGTGCTGCCTTTTTGGCTGCTAGATGCATCATTGGTTAGGGGCGCGGTGATCTCACTGACGAAGTGCCCCTATTACCAGTATACTGGTGCACATTTCGCCAACCTCGGAAGGATGACATGCTGAGTCAACCCCCTGGTGTTAATTCAGTGGAAAATGGAGCTCGAAATCAGGACCCTAACCGCTAAGCCAACACCAGGCTCAGTACAGGTTAGGAAGTTTACAGATTGGATAAAACCATCAGAGTTGCAAAAGTCATTTGCTGCAATGCCATGGATGGTTTTTGTCAAGCAAACACTCAGTCAACTGGCATGGTGACAGCTGAAATTTCCACAGATGAGAAACAGAGAGTTTGGAAAGGTGATTACAAGTTTATCCATGTTTGGGGAAATAGAAGTGTATAGAGAGTCCTGCACAAGAGAGAGAATGGATAAGGTGCCACCAGGACTTTGAGGAAGAAGTCAAGTTGGAGTTCACCCTTAAGGTTTTCCATTTGTTGTTATCTGACTCGACTGAGGATGGACACACACTATTTCCTTGTGAATAAAATGATCTAAAACTGCAATAAGATGGGTTAGTTCTCCACATTTTGAAAGCAAAGCAAGCAAGCTCGTTAATAGTCACTGCCTCACTCCAGGATTCAATCCACCATATGATACCTGCTGGTGATAAGAGAGGACAAATCTGTGAGAATAACAGAAAGATCACGAAGGAAAGAAAGAATGAAGTCTTTAACCACTGGACCAAACAGCCAGCCTGTAAAATATATATCACCGTTTCCAAAATTCTTCATGGATATATTTCCAGAAGTTATCTCAATGCTGTGATGACAAAACACACAAGCCTCAAACATGACTCATGTAGAACCCTCAAACATGACTTCCAGAAACCATAATTAGTGTTTAG